>NC_022028.1:5263920-5289780 GCF_000317375.1 Microtus ochrogaster | reverse complement strand
ACACACACACACACACACACACACACACACACACACACACACACACACACACTGGGCTTCTCTGGCTGTCCTGGAACTCATTCTGTGAACCAGGCTGGTCTTGAACTCAGAGATCCTCCTGGTTCTATCTTCTAAGTGCTGGGCTTGAAGGCATATGCCACCACTCAGCTTCTTATATATATTTTAATGAATGAAAACTTTCTGTAATTTGCACACACACACACACACACACACTCCATTTATGCTGGTTGTAATCCTGTAATCTCAGAAAAGCCTTATCGCCTTTATGCATTCACTTATCATTCTTCAGCATGAGAATGAGATAGTCTCTCACTTTGTGATTGTGTGCTCGTTCATGTGGGTGAGTATGGCCATGCACATACTATAGACCACAGATAGAGGTCAGATAACACTCCCAGGATATGGCAAACCTCATCTCCTTTTTATTAAGAAAAGAAAACCTACATTGACCACCATGTGTTTTAAAGCAGTCCAGTTCATTTCAGCAGTGCCGCATTGCCAAAATTGGTAGGTAGTTAGAAATCCTTTGTGATGTCTCTCAGTTTACTTTTCTTGATATATTTCAGTATAATTGGGATGGGGTAGATAATTCAAGAATGAGACTATATTAACTTTAGCTAATTCACATATTATAAATATTTAAGAAATTAATATTTTCATATTAGATGCTAAGTAAAAAAGGCAAAAAGAGACGGCCATAAGAAAGTGCTATCTTTTTTAGATATGATTTAGATCATAACCTAAACATTATCTAATAGAAGAAAGAGTGATTTTTTACACTATTGGATGATAAATTAAATTCCATATTGTTGATGTTATTGTGACCCAAAATTCTAAGTGAGCCAATTTCAGGTTCATTACAATTGCTGCACAAAACATAATGATGACTCATATGGTAAGAGAATTTAGTTATGGCAACAAAATATAATAACTAACACTCATGGTTTGCAGACTCAAAAAACAGACATTATTTTTAAGAATAGATTTTGTTGTGCAGCCAAATTGAGAAGAATACACAGAGATGTGCCATTCACTATCCTCTTCACCACACAGGCACAATATTCTGTACCGGACTAGCATTTTTTAATGTTGAGCCCAGATTTTCATATTATTTCTACATTGAAGTTGATGAATTGCATTAAGGTTCATTCTTGGTATTATATATTTATAAGTTTGGACTAATCTACACTGACATGGATTAGTGACTATTACATAATCCAGAGTAATTTTACTACCCTAAACATATTCTGTACTCAGCAATTCATTACTTTCTTTTACCTTCTATAAAAACCACTTATATTTTAAGTGTCAGTATTGTTTCATTATTTTTTGAATGTCTTATTGCTAGAATAATACAGTATGTAGCCTTTTTCAGTAAGCAATATGGGCGATTTCAGTAAGCAATATGCCTTTAATTTTCCCCTTTTTCTTTACAAGGCAACTCATTTGTTTTCAAGAATGGAATAGCATTTTATCCTCTAGACATTCCAAGCTTTATTTACCCATTCACCTACTGAAGAACATCTTGGTTGATTCCCAGTTTTTGTAGCAATGACTAAAGCTGCTATAAACATCTATGTGAAGGTTTTATGTAGACATATGCTTTTAACTCCTTTGGGTAAGTTCCAAGGAACATGATTGCTGGGTTGTACAGTAAGGGTATATTTAGTTCTGGGAGAAACTGATGAACCGTCTTCCAGAGTGACTATATCATGTTGGATTCCCTCCCACAGTGACTGACAGCTCCTGTTGCTCTACATCTTCGCTATTGTTTGGTGTTTTTAGTGTTCTGAAGTTTGGAAGTTCTTACAGGTGTGTAGTGTAGATTAATTTTTTTTTTAAATTTTTCTCTTCCACAGCATGGTATTGCCTTTCAACAAACTCTATACTTACTGGAAAATTTTTTTTGTCTGGCATTTTTTGAAAATTATTGGAGGAAGGACGAAGGAAGACTGATGGACATTGGCTGCATTTAATCATTTTCTTCAAATTTGTATATTTGCATTGCTTGTTAGTACATAGATCTCTCTCCAGTTCTATTCCCATGAATCTACATTATCTAGTTTCATCAATTCCAGGATTTTGGAGACATCTCACATCTGAGCCAGTGATGACAAGGGTCAGACATCAGATTCTGATGAAAGCAGCTGTAGCTGATGTGAATTCATGACTCTGTGAAGGCCTGGCTTAATGAACCGGTTTTCTTTTATGGTCTCTTGTCTACTTTAGATGTACTTAGAGGAAACTCCATGAAACAATGTATCTAATAGCATCCTACACGGACTGACTGGGCACGCCGAGGTGCAGAAAAAAAAACCTATCCTGAATCAACTCATTCATTTTTCTTCCTACTGAATTGTTTTGTAGTCCCATCTTGGTTATGACAGAACCTCTACTTAATGATCTCAAACAAGCCTTTAAGAATCATCCTGGCATTTTCCTTCTAATTACTCAGTATCTAACCAGTAATTTAGCCATCTCATCAAAACTGTGCTGTTAATTCTCTTCTTTTTTCATAGCTGTTATACTCTGGGTTGGGTATGAGCATTACATTATTCCCTTAAGTGAGAGCAACTGTGTACCTGTGAGACCCTCATGAGATCTGGTCTATTTATTTTCTTTTTAAAAGTGAAACCCGGTTCATGGGGCTCAAACCTCAGGGTTTCACCAGCTGTCCAAAGATCCCCGTAAGTTGTAGTTAGACTAAGCACTTCCTCATTTATTGGGCCAAAATTATCTCAGGGCCTATACTTTGAAGTTTGTAGGACAGAGAAAAGCCTGGCTCTAGTTTGAGTGAGGATGAGACAGCAAAAATTAGGTAGATGCCTCTCCAGTCAGGTGGGTTTGATTGCCTCTCATTTGTTGGAGGTACCTCCACATCACACTATGTCACTTAAACTATTTAAGCTGATGCTTACAGTAATAAACTGAGTTCCTGCTTGACTCGACTCCCTATAGTGTCTGATTGTCCTGTGTCATGGGGCTGTGGGACTGGGCAGATAGTGCACTCATCTTTCCCTGGGGAATAAGGAGGCCTAGCAATGACTAGGGTAGTACAGAGGCTCAAGAAGCCTGGCAACTGAAGATTCAAAGAAGCCAGCACCTATGTATTAAGACTGGGAAAGGTGTCATGTTGTGAATGGTGGAGTCCGAAAAACCAGTAAAAGAATCAGAGACACCAAATATGAGTTAGTACATACCATGTTCCTCTTTTTGGGTCTGGCTTACCTCACTCAGGATAGTGTTTTTTATTTCCATTCATTTGCATGCAAAATTCAAGAAGTCCTTGTTTTTTTACTGCTGAGTAGTACTCTAATATGTATATATTCCATACTTTCTTCATCCATTCTTCCATTGAAGGACATCTAGGTTGTTTCCAGGTTCTGGCTATTTGGATGCTCACCTTACTAGACCTGGATGGAGGTGGGTGGTCCTTGGACTTCCCACAGGGCAGGGAACCCTGATTGCTCTTTGGGCTGACGAGGGAGGGGGACTTGATTGGGGGAGGAGAGAAATGGGAGGTGGTGGCGGGGAAGAGACAGAAATCTTTAATAAATAAATTAATTAATTAATTAAAAAAAGAATCAGAGACAGCACTCACTCCAACTGTTAGGAGTCCCATGGAGCAAGTCATGCAGCTGTAACATACATGCAGAGTGTCTATGTTGGCTCCCTGCAGGCTCCCTGGTTGTCAATTCAGTCTGTCAGTCATATGAGCCCAGATGAGTTGTTTCTGCAGATGTTCTTACGGTGTCATTGATCCCCCTGGCTTCTACAATCATTTCTCCCTCTCTTCTGCAGGATTCCCCAAGTACAGTCTATGGTTTGGCTGTAGGTCTGTACATCTATTTCCATCAGTTACTGGATTAAGCCTCTTTGGTGACAGTTGGGCTATTGTATAGCAGAATATCATCAGGCATAATTACATTGACATTTTTCCCTCCAGTCATGTTTGCTTCTATCCTAGGTCTCCAGGTCATCCAGTATGTGGGTCCTGATGCTCCAGTCAGTGTCGTGAGTGGGCTAACTCTTCTGGCAAGGCTAAAGGCTAGATCAGTCATTGGCTGACCACTCCCTCAATCACTAGGTCACTCTTCCCTCTTGGGCATATACCCAAAGGATGTTCAATAATACCATAAGGATACTTGCTCAACTTTGTTCCTGGCAGCTTTATTTGTAATAGCCAGAACCTGGAAACAACCTAGATGTACCTCAACAGAGGAACTGATAAAGAAAATGTGGAGTATCACTCAACTCTTAAAAACAATGACATCATGAAATTTGAAAGCAAATGGATGGAAATAGAAAAAAAAATCATATTGAGTGAGGTAACCCAGATCCACAAAGAAAACATCATATGTATTCACTCATAATTGGATATTAGCTGTCAAGTAAAAAATAACTATGTTACAGTCCACAGATCCAGAGAGACCAGGTAAGGAGTGTTTACAGTAGTGCCTGTTTGGGAGATGGGGTGCCTTGGTTTCCCTGGGAGGGGGAATAAAAGAGATTTTGTGAGTAGACTGTGGGCAGGCCTATTGCTTTCCAGTCTACTCTTGGGAAGGGGGGCACATTTTGGTGTCAAGTAAAATATTGGCACAAGAGAATCTTCCAGAAACTTACAGTGATGACCCCAGGAAAGACTTCTAGCAATAGCAGACATGTAGCCTGAACTGGCCATCTCCTGTGACCCAGCAAGAATTCAAGTAAAGGGATGAGAAACCAACCCTGCCACATAACCTTCGACCTACAGTCTGTCCTTCTATGGGATGTGCTGGTGCACTACTCTTAAGTTATCTATTGGATTTCCTGGTAGTGGAACTGCCTTTGAGCCAGGGATATGCCTGTAAATTAGTGCAATAAACTCATTGGTCAACTGACTGGACTCAGATGGAACCTCTTCTCTGGTCTTTCAGTGGCCCCACTATGTTAGGTGAATTGGTGTTTTTAATTTTTATGTCTCTCCAGAACATATCACATTACAACTCACACATATTAAGAAAATGTTTTATTACAATAGTCCTGCAGTAATTAACGTTGCTATTGCCATTACTCTTGGGATGATTTTAGATATTGTGGCCTTCCTCTAAGAGTACTGTCCCTCTAGATCTTTTAACAGAACAGTTGTTGAAATATGATACAAACACACACACATACACACAAACATAGGCACATACAGCATATAATTTCTTAGGATATGCATCAATAATCCTCACAGCTTACAGAAAAATTCAAACACTTTAATATTAGCATTGAGTCTCTTTATACACTGGCTCTTGTTCAGCCTCTTCAAGAAATTATTCTTCCGTTGTTCCTTTCAGTATTAAGTGTGAAAGAAAAAGCAAGGTGGGGAGATTGTTACTGTAAGGATGAAAGGGAATCCCAATAAGGATAATTTTTACCTACAATTTTATGATTTATATTGTTTTGAGTACAGAAGTATTTCATTTCTGTGATGGTATATGAATATTTTCTGTAAATAATCCCATAAAGAAACATTTCAAAGAAAAATCATGTAGTTTCATAACTTAAGAGCCATGGTTTCTTAACTCTGGAAATTACAAGTGTGTTTTCTGGTGTTCTATTCTTTTAGTACCCAGTTTGGGTTGCCGATATATCTTTATATGTATCTTGGCTTTGTAGAGTCAATAAGCTTTGATCCTGATTTTAACTGTGGCTCAAGTTACTTAATCAGCCAAAAGAATTTGGCGGAATGTTCTGCTTATTTGTGGAAGTTTCTCATGTGTACGCATACTCCCTAAATAGGGCTCCTTGTGATGTTCTGAAGAATAGAGTCTGGTTTACAGCAGGTGCTTAATAACTATTTACTGACAGAGCACTGAAATATCAGCTAAATTTGGGATTAAACAGGCATTTGTAACTCAACAACAATATATGAGTTTTGCCACAATGAATACCTCCAAATATCCTTTGGCCTCTCTATTTAGAGGGAGCATTGCAGCTACTACACAGGGTCTAAAGTTCATTGGTACCTGCTCAAATCTCATTGAATGTTTGATTTAACTATTTTTTCTAGAAGAAAGATGCTACACTCTCTAAAGTCAACAGTGCAGTTTAGTGAGGAATTGAAATGCCTTCATTGTATTAATATTTTTGAGGACTCTGGTTAGTTCTCCATCAAAAGGCATGAGAGAACTACTTAGAGGGAGGAATCAAAGGGCTCTTGATTTCATAGTTTTAATCTTGTCATGTTGGTACATGCACAGTAGAGAAGAGCAAGTTACGGGATGACTATCAGAGAGCAAAGACAGAATATGTGGACCTTTCTTCTTTTCCTTCTTAGTATCTTGTGAACCCATGGGATGATAACACAAGTATTTAGGGTGTACCTTCACTTTAAGTGACTTTCTCTGAACATGTCCTCACATATAAACCAAGGAACGTTCTTTCCTAACCTCATGGTTGCTTCTTAATCCAATCATGTTGATAATCTACATAAATCATCATCTATTGGGTATCTTTCCAATTGATCTGGTGTATGTGTGTCCAACAATTACATCATGAGTCTAGTCTTTGGTCGTCTCTGACTCTGATCATTGCTCTTCTTTTTGCTCTCTCATTTATTTATGAGCACTGTGTCCACAGACAAGCCTATCTAAGGGTTTTTGGCAAGTCCTTTTGGATATGGTATAAAGTATCAGAGCTTGGACTCCTAAAATGTACTTTTTTCCAGGCTCCTCTCTGAAGAGCATTAAGAGCTGAGGCTGATGCCTCTGCTTTTCTCCCTGTAGAGTCTTCTGCTCTGTGAAGCTGGATGTGTCTTCTCAGATCTAACATCAGCAGGATGCTCCCTGGAGTCAGCTGTGGAAAGACAGTGAGTTCTTTTTTCCTAAGGTATTCAGGAACAACTTGACTGTGTCAGTGGTACAGGAGGCCCTGGAACCACATTAAATAGATTACATGAAATAACAAAAGCACCATGAGAGAAGATCATATAAAATAAATTAGGTTTTCTGTGCTTTATGTTTAGAATCCACTTATGAGTGAGTACGTATCATAATTGTCTTTCTGGGTCTGTGTTGCCTCACTCAGTATGATGTTTTCTAGCTCCATCCATTTGCCTGCAAATTTCAATGTGTCATTATTTTTCTCTGCTGTGTTGTTGTAGGAAGCTGTTTGTTCGTCCTGGCAGCCCAGAACTGAAATAATCTCACAGAAACTATATTAATTAAATTACTGCTTGGCTTATTAGCTCTAACTTCGTATTGGCTAGTGTTTGCATCTTAATTTAACCAATTCTCTTTATTTTATATTTCACCATGAGGCTCGTGGCCTACTGGAAAGGTTCTGGTGTGTCTATCTCCAGCATCTGTTCCATGGCTTCTTCCTGACTCCTCCTCTTTTCTTCTCCCAGCATTCAGTTGATTTTTTTCCCACCTATTTCTGCTCTATCCTATTACACATCCAAAACAGCTTCTTTATTTACCAATGATATTCACAGTATAAAGAAGGAAAACCCACATCACTGGGTAATACTCCATTGTGTAAATATACCACATTTTACCTTTCCTTTCTTCAAATACTCCATTGTGTAAATATACCACATTTTACCTTTCCTTTCTTCAGTCGAGGGGCATTTAGTTGTTTCCAGGTTCTGGATATGACAAACAACGTTGCTATGAACATTGTTGAGCACATGTCCTTGTGGTATGATTGAGCATCCTTTGGATATATACCCAAAAGTGGTACTGCTGGGTCTTGAAAAAGGTTGTTTTCAAATTTTCTGAGAAATTGCCATACAGATATCCAAAGGGGCTGTACAAGCTTACACTTCCACTAGCAATGCAGGCGTGTTCCTTTTAACCCACATCCTCTCCAACATAAGTTGTCATCAGTGTTTTTGATCTTGGCCATTCTTACAGGTATAAAATGGAATCTCAAAGTTATTTTGATTTGCTTTTCTTGTATGACTAAGGATGTTGAGCATTTTCTTAAGTTTCTTTCAGCCATTTTAGATTTTTATTTTGAGAGTTCTCTGTTTATGTCTGTCCTCTATTTTTTTAATAGGATTATTTGTTCTTTGGATGACCATTTTTCTTGAGTTCTTTGCATGTTTTGGAGATCAGACCTCTGTTTGATGTCGGGTTGGTGAAGATTTTTTCCCATTCTGTAGGCTCCGTTTTATCTTGTTGTCCATGTCCTTTGCTTTACAGAAGCTTTTCAGTTTTAGGAGCAAAGAAAACCAGCCTAGAAATTACAATCCCAGATAACCTTAGAAAACAATGAGGACCCTAAGAAAGACATACATGGATCTAATCTACATGGGAAGTAGTAAAAGCCAAGACCTCCTGAGTAAATTGGGAACATGGGCACCATGGGAGATTGTTAACGAGGAGGGGAGAGGCAGGGGAGAGAGAAAAATGTAGAGCTCAATAAAATCAATAAAAAATAAATTAGGTCCACACAGAGCTCGTAATGGTAATGAGTCAACAGATTCTCTAATACATGAGAAGGGGAAAGGAAAAAAAGGAGGAAAAAGACATGCAGTCTCCTACTATTTTCAAAACATTTTAAAAATTTAAAAGATACTGCATGTTCTCAGCCACTTGCTACATTTTCATAAACATAAACACACCCATTACTAGGTCTCCATGGGACTTTAAAATTTACTCTACTAAAGTCTAAATTTCTGTCTTTCTCTTTTATGCTACTATGTTAACTTGTGCTTTTAGTTTTTATTTTTTAGGCTTTTAAATTTTTATTCTAGTGTGACTGTTTTGTTTGCTGAGATATAGGCATTTGTACTTTTGGATACGGCTGGAACTGAAAATGCTTATCTTCTGAGCACACGTTTGTTCGACTATATCCTGACCTAGCAAAGAGAAAGCAGTGTCCCACAGAGTAGGACATCCATACATCTACATCAAAAGAGATGGTCGCTTTTTATATTGAAAAATTGCAGTATTGCACTTCCGCTATCAAAAAAGAGACACCAGAAAAGAGGAGATAGGTCAAAAAGAAGCCAGCGCAGTTATATGCGCTGACAAACTAAACAATTACTTCTCCTCCGCGGTTTAAGGTGAGAGCAAAGACAACCAGTCCCACCATAGAAACATTGTTTTCCTTAGTAGCTAATTTAAGAATAATTTTGTAGGACGATTGTTGGGTTTTGCTATGATTATTTAGTATAATTTTCAAGGAGTCAAATTAGCTGCAACATGGAAGGAAAGATTAGAGAAGACTTTCTGTTCTTTCTTGGAAAAACTAAGGAAGAAACCTATCAGAGGAAGAACAGCTTAAAAATGTTGCTTATATAAAGGCTCTTTGAATGCCTGAACTGGGGAGGCGTTTGTGAAGTGATGCAGCTCAGTTGAAACAATGCGCAGATGAAGCAAGATGAGCTCTCAGGCCTGAGGCCCCTGTGTTTTCTACCTCACATCCATACTGTTCCTGGAGGCCTTTAACAGCAGGGAAGGTCTCTCCTCCTGCCTACAAGTCACCTCCTTTTATCTTCACCTCCACCTAGGAAATGCCGGTTCCTAAGACTTTGCCTAGTGTTCCAGCTTCCTCCAGTGTGTGTCTACAGAAGGAAATACCTCCCCCACCACACTCTGTATGACGTAAGCATATATTGTTTTTATGCGGAGGCCAGAGATCAATGATAGGCTTATTCCCTAATTGCCCTCTGTCTTACTGTTTGAGGCAAAATCTCTCACTTAAAACAGTACTCACTGACTATCCTGACTAGGTAGCCAATGAGTTGCAGGATTTCTCACCCTTGAACCAACCCCTGTGCTCTGGGGTTACATATCTTTGTTACCTCGCCTGGCTCTTAGCATCGGATACGAACTCAGGTCCTTGGGTACTTCACAGACTGTCATTTCCCCAGGCCCACCAAATACTCACATTCTCACATTTCTTCTCTTGTCACATCTAACATACAAGTGCATTCATAGCTGTTGACATTTAGTGTTTGAAGCTCAATTTTTACAGAATTTACTTATAGCAACATTTTTAGTTTTATTCATATTACTCACCTTCCAAGAGAAGTCCTGAACTATTCAAAAAGCTAAGTATAGGTTTCTGGGTACCAGGTTATTTGCTTCAATCCTGTCCATGTCAATGTCAGCAAATAGTTGTTTATTTTAAAATTATTTGCATGGATTGTCTCCTTGAAGAAAAAGGAAGGTAGATACACTTTTAATTCCTCACTTTTCTCTTTATAGGAAAGTTGCTTAATACTTATTGATATTAGCTAGAAATAATATGCATTTCTTCGTCACTTAGTATTTATCCCATGGTATTTAGAAAATTGTGTCAGAATTGTCACATAGTTTAACTACTATCCATCATCTGTATAGTATTTAAAACTATATAAAATCATGGCTGTGATATAATATCAATTTAATAAAAACTCTATTTAGCTTGCTAATTTTTCTCTTATAATTGTAGGGGTTGGTACAATTTTAGTCTGTTTTTTTTTTTGTAAAGTAATTTTGTATCCAATTACATAAGTTACATATTGATTTCAATTATTTAAGATCTAGAAGCAAAAGAGTAAAACTAGGCCATATTCAGCTGTCTCATAATTTAAAATTTATTATATATACAAGCGTTAAATGGCACCTGCTCCTTCTGCCATGACATGATGCCGAAGCAGAAGAAACGGTGTCCAAACAGGCCCATTAGCATAGTCTCAGCTCATCTGTCACCACGAAAACACTCACTGGAGGATATTCTCTAAGGTAATGGGAAGGTGAGTCAGCACTGCTACACGGAGAAAGATGGCCTGGGCCTACTTTTCTTGTTGATTTACTGTCAGCTTCTATTTGAATTGTGTTGAATACAAAATTCAAAATGAACCTAATTCATCCCCCACTAATGAACATTTCGAGCATCCTTGGCAGGCTATTCACAGCTCAAGGCAAAAGAAGAGAGAAGGAATGGATAAACAGTAGAAAGTGTTCTGAAACACACGTGCACACACCCCAGACCACCCCCCCCCACACACACATGCACACATACACACACCCTACAGATCCCAGAAATGCGCAGAGGTTTTTTTAAAGGCTATAAGTGTAGGAGCACTTTATGTCGCAGGAACAGGTAGAGACCTCTGCAAAAGTGGCTCCAGTTAAGGAATCTGGCAGCTGCATATGTATATTTTTATGTTAAATTTCTCACTATTCTTCACATACAGGGAAGTAAGTAAGATCATACCATGTGGATCAGATGTTATTCTCAAAGGTGTCTGTAGTAATATTTCTAGTCCTGCATGTTTTTTTTTGTTTTTGTTTTTTTGTTTTTTGTTTTTTTGTTTTTTTTTTTTTTGGTCAGTGCTCTGTAGTTGCTGTCTTGCACTCATTGTTTTCCTCATTAATATGCCTTTAAAATAACCTTGTACCTTTTAAACCTAGAACTTGAGACTAAGCTATAATGGAACTTCACAACTTCATTCTCCTTCCTCCCTCTCCTCTCTTTATATACATTTACAGTATAAACAATAGTAAAATGTCCCTTGTGGAGAGTGACTGAGGTTCTTTTCCACGTGTGTCACAGAAGAGAAAGAATCTTCGGAAGATTTTCACATCCAACTTTACCATCTTCCAGCCTATTGCACAGATAAGGGCCAGTGAGAAAAACTGCCTCTCCTGAATTCTATCCAATTTCATGATCATCAGAAATCATAGCACAATAAAGGACCATGCCACTCCACTGCATTTGGAAGTAATTTATACACCCAAAGTAAAGGAAACAGATGTAATTAATTGAAGGTCAGAAAACCAAAAGTGGCTCTTTGAAACACGTGATGAGCCAAACTAGAATGAAGAGATTTTTAGTAGGAGCCTGAAGGCCTTTGCTCTGAATGAAGGTTTCAGTCTGGTGTCTAACACCCCATTCTTGACTCCTTAGCTCCCATAATGGTGTTTGAGGAGGCTGTAGTTTTGGGAGAGTGATTAGGTCACAAAAGCAGAGTACTCAGTGTGGGATGCTATCCTGATGCATGCAAGCCTGAAAGGGACTCTTTGTCCTTTCAGCCTCATAGAGACACAGCTATAGGATGCCATAACACGGCCACACCAAGCACTGGACCTGGCTTGAATTTTGGCCTTCTAGCCTTCAAACTATGAGAAAATAATGTATCTTGCCCCTAACTGATGCATTTCATTGTGGTGCAGCTACAAAGATGGTTTCAAGTGACACCAGAATGGGTGTTAACAGAAGTCATGGAATTCTACACTGAATCATGCACACAGGATACAGGAAGACAGAGAAGGATGGCCATTGGTTCTTCACAGATGGAGAACTCATTTACTCATTTGTTTGTAGCAGCATGAGAATCAGAAACCCCTGGTGAGTTGAAGAGTCCACTGCAAGAGATTTTTTTTTTTTTTTTGGTTTTTCGAGACAGGGTTTCTCTGTGGTTTTGGAGCCTGTCCTGGAACTAGATTTTTAGGAAGAATTCAGGCATCTCTAGGTTTTCCCAGTGGCTAAGTAAAATGAAAACAGAACATAGCTAAAGAACAGCCTCTGTCTTCAAAGTGATTTTATAAGACCTACAGAGGACCCAGAAGTGACTGGGTTTGAAGAGAAAACATTCTTATTATTTCTCTTCTGTGTCGCAAATTATGAAAGGCTTCATAGTGAAGATAAAACTTGTAATTTGGCTCTCAAGTGTTTACTCCACTCAGAAAGATATAAGGTGTGGCTTTGAGGCACTCCACCAGATGAAGGCCAGCCCTCTGGTGTTCTCCTGGTATCCTCAGGGCTCTCAAGGATTGAAATGGTAGAACTTCTAAGGATGACTTTAAGAGGCTAGGAGCTGCCTTCTTTCATGCAACACTATCAAGAAACTAGAGAAAACAATCACATGGAGGTATAATTGTCATTTATCTGAAAAAGGCAATAGGGAGAAAAGAAAACAAAATGGGAAAGTTGAGAATAAACACTCCAGTAATGAGAAATGTTGATTTTAAAAAAGATTTTGGATTCCAATACTAATTGGAAAATATAACTCATGTAGTATGATTATATTCACTTGGTATGGTTCAGGAACTTTTCAGTGGTGTAATTTTGGTTGTAGGCAACATTCTCCACTATAAGGTACACGTACATAAATATAAAACATATATCCTTGTCAATAGCATTATTTTCTAAAACTACTGATTTAGCTATTATTTTTGTGCTTAACTTTCTTAGAAAATTATAATCCTCTCATCAACCCACTTTCCTATCCAAATGGGCAAGCTTCAGACCATTGAAAGACCCTGCTTCAAAAATCATGATATATGACATCTGAGGTGACATTGAAATATACCTCAAGCCTGAAACAGTGTTCATGTATGCAAATGCTCATCTCTCACACATATGTGTACCTGTATTGACCTGTACCCATATGAATCTTATATATATACTTAAAAAACGCCTAGGATTTTATAATTATTGTTAATGTGTTTCTTAATTTTAGGGGCTTTGAAAAAACAAAATGATGGGATATTATTTTTAGAGCACATTTGAAATATGATTTTATTTTACTCTTAATGGTGATGCTATCCTAATGAGAACAAAAGGGGTGAGAGAAGCTTACGGTTAACTACAGGTTTTCATGTTTGAAAAATTGAATACTAGTGAAATATAAATTTTAATAATTTATTTAAGTTTATGAGGTACAACATTAAAAAAAGGAAGGTGCCTAATATTGTAGATGACAATGAGGGAAATGGACTCAAGAACACTTTAGTTGCTCATTCTCATGTTTGCAACCCTGATGGATCTGAAGATACTTTTGTGTGCTACCGGAAGTAGCTCCCTTTTCTGGGAAGGCACAACATTGCCTTTAGTAGATGGAGATGCAGTAGTGACAAACACTTATGGCATCATCACAGCATTGAATTGCAAAGTGATAAACATGTCTGGATGGTTGCTATCTTTAGTTTCCAACTCTGTTGCATGTGTTAAAGGCTTATTTCCAAGACTGGTGCTATTGGGAGACTCTGCACTAAATCTATTGTTATAAGTGCTACATTTAAATGGGAGGACAGATGTCTCATCAGTGTGTTGGTTTTCTTTGACTTTAGATCCAATACTGTGATTGCTATATTATGTAGTCATTTAACTGCATAATCTACATTCCTATTTCTCCAGAAAAAAATTGGTAGATAAGAGCAAGCAAGTGCTGAGATCAAGAAAGATTAAAACAAATAAAAAGATTTATACCAAATGCAGCCTATTAGAGAGGAAGAAACAGAGGCCAGTTTTATATCTCCTTCCATTGAGCAGGCTCTTTTTCATTTTGTCTGATGTCTGCCTTACAGAAGCTTTATACCTGAGATATAAGTATATTTACTTGTTTATTTTATTTACTCTCGTTTTGCACAGTATACTATCATGATTCATTTCTTCATAGCTTTTTTCTAGTTACTTTCTAGCTCTAGGTTTTTATTTAACTCTATAATTCATTTTAAGTTGATTTTTTTCGTATGTTATATAAACAGTCCTTCAGTTATGTTCTTCTGCACACGGATGTGAGATTCCCCACCCCTAATATTGTGTTTAAAGATAAATATTAATTGGTTATAAGTTCATGGGGCTGCTGCTAGATTTCCTACTTTCCTATATTTGTCTATAGGTCTGAGGAGTAATATTTATATCATTTTGTTGGCCAACATGCGGTTTGGATTACTTTGGTTTTGTAGCATATTTTGAGATTGGCTATTGTAATCTCTTTGGTGTCCTTTTTTTACTCAAGACATCCTGTGATCTTTAAGTTTATTACCCTTCTATGCACCGAGGAAGCATGCTGGAAATGCTCCACCCAGTACTTCTGCTCAATAACCATTTCCTTTTATGTAACTGGAATGGATTTAGATATGCACAGTCAAATTGCTTTCTGCTTAAAAGGTAACCAAATCACCTGTGAAGAATAATTTATGAGTCATAAAGGAATTAATTATTAAGTTTGATTTTATCTCACAGTACTCATGTTATTCCCATATTTCAGACAGGAAAATACTAGTTTTGTTTTGCCATTTACATGGTTGTTAACATCTTCAACCCAACTTTGAGCCCCATCTTCAGGTACAAATGACTGCAGCAGGACATCATCTCCATCTATCCGTCCTGTGGATGACAGAATTTTATTTGCTAGCTAAGGAGATAATTTAAATGCTATCTTTATAGAATATGATAGAGTTCATTTTCCAAATTAAGTTTTAACTGATAGCAACATATAAAATCCCATAACAAGAGATTCAAAATGAGAAATTACCTAAGCTATATCAGACATTGACAAACCTGTGGAATCTGTCTTGATTGTTTACTCATATTTTTTAGTTGTGAGCCTAGCCTTTAATGTCTGAGCCATCCCTCCAGGTCTGTTTACTGAACTCTTAGGACTCACTCTGAGTGGGACTGGCATAATTTCATGGGATGGACCCTAAACAATATAAAAATGAAGGAAACTAGCTTTGCATAAAAATAAATAAGCATCCAAGATCCATGATTTTATTCTCTGTCTGCTCTTGAGTGTGGAACTAATGCCTTAAGTTTCCTTCAATAATGGACCAGGAATTGCAAGACAAAGACTTTCTTCCTTAAGTTGCTTTATGTCAGGGTATTTATTTGTCATAGACACAGAAATGAAAGTAGAGCACTAAAATAACAGATTTATCTGATTATAATTATTACTATTAGGCATTCATGACTTTAGTTAAGCACTAAATTAATACAATCCATTAAATTAAAACAATATGGCAATAAACTTGTATTCTTAAGTCTTAAATCTTAAAAAGTTTGATTTATGTAAATGCTTACGACTTTCAACTTTGTGCCAAGCCACTAATAATTTTCAAAAATATCAGTGGTGACAACACTCTCATCTGGGATATGGGAGCATACCAACAAACTCTTCTTTATGACACACTAATGGGAAAAAGTGAAGATTTCTATAATCGTGGAAAAATAATGCAGTAATGAGAGTCAAACTGAAGGAGCTCACATTTTTCTCCTCAATAATGTTAAAGGGTTATGTAGAGGATGAATTAAAAGTAAAAATATTCTTTTTTCTTACAGAGAGATCTTTAATTATACTTCAAGTGAAATATGGAAATTAGCAAGTACTTTTTCCAAATGTATAATCTTAAAATCCTCTTTCTGTTTAATGATCTAAATTCTCTTTCTTGAGGAGTTATAAAAAGGTAAGCGCAGAAGAGAAAATAATTTATCCTAGTTGCATAAAGGTTTTCCTTGTCTCTGAGCATTTGTCTAATGTCCTTGACCAACATGAACTTAATCAAATCCTCCTTACTACTGGCTGGCCTTAGCTGGTCTGGGGTTACTTGGTTGCCCTCCAGGCTCCACTAAAGCAGCTACTGAAGACAAGAGGGCATCTTCAGGTTGGGTAAAAATTAAGCTTTACCTTTCTGTCCCCACCAAGTGACATTGCCAAAAGCGAGCTACATATATTCAGTTAAAAAGTCACTGTAACCTTTATATCATTTCTCACTTTGTGATTTCCCTCCTTGGAAGAGATATGAATAAGATTCAAATTAGTTATTAGCCGATCCCTGAATATGTGATTAGTAACAAAGATAGCTAAGTACGAAGCTGATTTCATAGTACTTCAAGATAAAGGTGCTTTGCCGTACATGGCTTCTTTTAATAAAATGAATTGTACACTTAAAAAATATCATTTTAATGGCTGAAAAGATGGCACAGTTGGTAAAAGTTTTGCTGTACGACTATATAGATATAAATTCAAACCCCAGCACTCATGTCAACAAGCAAACAAATACATAAAGCAGGAACTGTGTTGCACCTTTGCAATATCAATACCAGGGACACAGAAATGGGAGGATCTTTGTGAATCTGGCTTGTCATTCTAGTCAAATCAGTGAGTTCCAGGTTGATGAGAGAACTTTCCTCAAAAGAGAAGATGGAAGTTAACGAGAGGAAAGAAAAGCTGCTGCCATCACAAGGCATCTGGGCAAGGGCAGTTTTAGTCATGCTACATCTCTTTTAAACATCCTTGTTTTCTTTTCTCTAATCCACAGCTCAATCCTATTTCCCAACATGAACGAAATCAAAGCAGCGCCAGTGTGTTCTCCTCTATTTTGACCTGCTTCGCCATCCTGTCCTTCTAACATCCTATCTCCCATGAGGAGCAACTGGTTGGCTGGGATTTTGCCTTCTTCTAGGGGTGTTTAGAGGTATGTTTTCTTTCAATGCGGGAAATACCAGAGTGCTCATCAAATCACAGACTCACGGGTGCCGCCTTATGTCACTTACTGCAGTATCCTAGGCTATTTAAATGTGCCAGTAGATTTATTCAACAAAACATTTCAATTGCTCATCCAGGCATTCAGTACTCTAGCAGGGAAGTTGCCCTTTGTGTAAATCAGTAGCAGGTAAAGAAAAATTGTGATTTAATTCTTAAGTGACAAGAAAACCAACCATGCAGTTGAGGCAAAAGGACCAGTCTGTGAGGGGTAGAAAAATCCTGACTCAAAACGCAGAAAACAAACAAACAAACAAATCATAAAACTATACAAAAAAGAAATGTCTTATGCCATCAATAATATAACTATGAGCTTAAATGAGCAAAAAGAAGTGAATGAGTTTCAGTGGGAAGAGGTTTAGTAGAACATGATTTTAATCTTGTCATTGCTGTTGTAAATGATAACAAATTATTTACCATATTTCTTGGAAGTTAAGCTAATTAGCATGGGAATAAATCACCCTACATAATTTCTGTGTATGTTCAGTACATGTTTCAGAGTTTACAGTCCAGCTGGGGTATTTTCTTCTTTAGCCGCAGAATTACTCCAAGCGAACAATAAATTGGATATTAATAGAGTTTTAAAGTCCTGTGGAAACAGAACATTGGAAGAGTCTTTTGGGGAGTATACAACATTGGAAATAATGTCAGAAATCTGATTTTTCTTCTCATTACCAATTTCTACTTGTTGCAAATTTTAGAAATTTTTGGTCTTCCACATTTTAAACTGCAGACAATCTTAAAATATTAAACATTAAAAATTACATGCAAAAATTAAACTTATCTGTAAAAAAATAATAGTAATAAAATTAATAATTGGTTTAATTTTATTTTTTATTATTTTTCCAACCTTCCATCAATGGTAAATGTTCCATTTTGTGTGTCTCCTTTTTACCCTTTATTCTGCACATATTTTTGGTCAAGAAATTGATACAATTTACAAAACTATGAAATAAACATGGAATCAATGTTATGATTTAGGAAAAGAAAGTATACTCTGGTAGTTTACTTTTGGAAAATCTATTTGGCTATAAAATGTGAAGAAAACACACTCTAAATGCAAATTAATGTAGATGGTAACGTAAAATTCACCAGTCCCCTCGGTTGAAACAGCATTTCATTTCCTTCTTTCCATTTCTCTGTAATTCCCGTTGCCATGTAAATACACCCTACTTCTCTAATCATCAAAAAAGCTTTTTATTTTAGCCCCTTCTTTTTATTCCGTGAGAATGATTTTGCTTGGGGACTCAGGAAAATGATGTTTTAGTACTTCTAACCTGCACACATTTTGCTTGTTGGAACATTTTGTCCAGTATAATACTTGGCATTCTGAACTGGACCTCATGTTTGAATCACAGATTGGCTATTATTTTTTTCCTAAGAAATAACTGGCAATTAAGCTCTTCTGTCACCAGAATTTGGAGAAGGGGAGAAAGTCCAGTAGAAATAAGCCTTGCAGGAAATGAGGCCAACAAATGGCTCCCTTACCCAGCAATGCTTTCGAGACTGAGTCCCTTTCTCCTGCAGCAGGTCTCTTGAATTGGGTGGAAGGGGCTGCAGGAAGCCACCTCTATCCTGGAAAGTCATCTGGGAACCTCCCCAGGTCCAGATTTTACCTACATTTCCTGTTTCTCAAGTGTCTCAGTGGTTTTTCAGTTATCAGACGCCATCACACATTGCCTTTCTTCTCAGTTGGCTAATAATAGGCAAACTGCAATCATTTTGATCCTATGATTTGTCTTTGCAGATCAATGTTAACCCTTCCGTGTATTCATGGCTCTGACTTTAAAAATGGGGAAGACTAGCTTTTCATTTTGACACTGAAAATGTGCTTTAGGTCAGTTTCTGAAAGTAGCGGAACTAGTCTTTACTTTGAGTCCAAAGCTGTGTTTTCTTCTCTGTTGCTGAGCACATTTTTTTTCCCATGATTTTTATTATGAGATAATTTTATTTCATTTCTGTCGAGATTGCTTTCTAAATAAGATATCATTACTTTAAAATACGAAATCAAGCTCTCTCTAATTTTGTGATTGTGTCTTCTGAGAAAGTCATTGACGTTCAAAAATTACAAACTCTCCACCACTCTAAATCTTTTTTCTTCAAAAGTTTTATTTTCTTATTTCTGAGAAGAAAGCAAGATCTTGTGATTCATGGGAAATGAATGATTAACTGGTCAACTGTGTGACTCAACATTTATCTCTGCTCGCAAGTGTTCACTATCACAAGTGATTGCTTTGTTCACAGACTTTTCTTTGGCTTCTGCTATTCCACTGGTAATGGGCACTCACTGGGGCTCCTCTTGGACACTCTGTTGTTGTCTAGTTCATGGAGATCCTGCTCTGTAGGTCCATCTCCATCACATGTTCCTTCCATCAGTTCATAGATAAGCTGGATGCTAGGGTAAGCCAACTCATAGCCCTGGTACTGGGCCTCAGTGGTAGTTGGGTTAGTCAGCCAGCCAGCTTTCCCTCATTGTCACTACAGGGGCGAATTCTGTAGCATTACGTCTGCTAACTCACCCAATGCAGCCTGCTTCAAGGATCAGGATCGATTCTTCTGCTCTCAGGTCCTCAGATCCACTTCACCCATGTTAAGTTGGGAGTGTAACCCCACCTCCTGGCATCCATCCCAGCCTCCTGGCCTGGGAGTTATATTGGTCTGGACTCCAAATCCCAGTATGCCAGGAACACGTGGTTCTGGGTTTGCATGTGCTCCCCGCTTTTCTGTCTCCCTGCCATGCGCTTGGCCACCTGAGAGCACAGTATTTAATAAAATTATGGGCATTTTAAATTGGTTTGATCTGACCTAATTGGATTTCTTTGTACTGGCAGAGCTGCCTGTCTTAGATTCTTTTTCCTAACAACCCACACCTCACCTATACCACCAGGCCAGCTCTACTATTTTGCCCAGGCAAGGTGAAGGGTTCTTTCTCCACACTACTGTAAGTGGTATACAAGGAGTGTGTGGGGGGTCAATTCTCCTGTTCTCATACCCTCAGGACTGGCTCACCTGCACACCCAACAACAGTGTCAGCTCTTGTATTCTGCCCAGACCGGGGTACAGAGCCTGCTCTCCTGGGTGCTGCAGCAGGTAAGGAGCAGCGCTAGTACTCTTACTCTGGTGAATCCCAGGGCCAGTTCTCACCTGCTGCAGGTAGCAAGGGGTGGAAAGTGAAGGGCATGCCTGGTCCAGGATGTCACCATGGCCCCTGGTGGCAGTGCAAGACACTCAGATTGCCATGGCCCCTATGGCAGAGTGGGCTGAGCAGTTTTCATAACATAACTTGCCTCCAGCAGCAAGCAAATTGATTAAAGAACAAAAATTAGTCCTTTAATTCTGATATTCAGAAACTCTATTTCGTTAAATTACAAATATATTATTTATCTAAAAATGTAGAGTATAAGTAAATAGAATTCTTACCAGATTAGTATACACAGTTTGCTGTTTTCATAACATCACATGAATTGATATCATCAGGATGTATTAGAAGTGGGGTTGTTCAGGAACATTGGCTTCTTCTGTGCAGCTTCATTACTTGCCATGGATGCTTGAGTGTCTTTCTTTTAACTTAATTTCTGCTATAAATTTCCACTGAAAGCAGAAAGCCTAACAAGAGAACCAACAAACATTTATGAGGACTGATGGGAATAGTGTCGGGCACTAATCAAAAACTGCGTCTTCATCTTATCTGGAATGACAGCTTCTTCATTTAGGAAGTGTAGCATAAGTGACGTTTCAGAGAACATTTTATCAAGACTAAACAGTTGTTCAAATTGCACAGCAGTTGTTAATATTACTTTTAAAATGTGAATTAAAAATATTAAAAAACTGGAATCTTCTCTACAATGTGAATAGATGAAATTCTTTGTGTTGCTTTATATGGTATATTATTGGGAGAGAATGATATTGAAAGGACATATTAATCATGTGAAAGTTTATATTCAATTACTATCAAAGTCTGTTGATATACCAAAATAACAATAAGAAATTATTTGTTAATAACAAATTAAATGTCATCTTTTTTACTAGATATTGAGGTACTCTTCTAGATATTGAAATGAAATACTAAATGATATTCATTTGCTATAAATGGTTTTTGACTTTGAAAGGTTTATAATCTAGCAGAGTGATACGAAGTTGAGTAGGAACAAATACAGGTGGTTCTGAGGACTCCATATCAACTATGAAATTCCCCATTGGAAAAATGAGTCTTAACTAGCCTTAAAAGTAAAATAGGCATTAGAAAGAAAAATCAGAGCTATGAAATGGAAAATGTCGGAGGAGTAACTATATTAGAGTAAGAAAAAAGAATAGAGAGACCAGGTTAAAGGCCTTAGATACAAAACTCTTGTTCGTGTGACTTTGCCATTGCTTTACCTTAGTTGGGAAATGAGAATCAATCCTTATGCCTGAGTACTAGTGGTAAATATGTATACTTCAAAGGATCCTGGATTTTAGTTTCATGCTCCCAAAAATCAGTTTACAAGCGATGGCTGTTAGATCCATAGATTGTGGATGTGGCAGTTTGATTGAGAATGACTCTCTTTATGCAAATATGTTTGAATGCTTGGTCCCCAGTTGATGGGGCTCTTTGAGAAGGATGAGAACATGTGGCCTTGTTGGTGTGTGTGTGTGTGTGTGTGTGTGTGTGTGTGTGTGTGTATGTGTGTCTGTGTGTAGCCTTATTGAAGGAGGTGTGTCACTGGGAGTGGGTTTTGAGGTTTCAACAGCTCACTCAGGCCCAGTCTCCTCTCCCCTCCTCTCTCTCCCTTCCTGTCTCTGTCTATCTGTCTCTATCTGTCTGTCTGTCTGTCTATGTATGTATATATGCATTATGTATGTATGAATGTGTGTATCTCTATCTAGCTTTCTATTTTTGTCTCTTTCTCCCTCTCAATATCTCTTGCCTATGAATCAGGGTGCAAAATTCTCATCTACTACTCCAGAACCATGCCTTTTTCCCTCTACAACTGTAAGGAATCCCCCAATTCAATGCTTTCTTATGTAATAATTACTTTGGTGAAAGCGTTTCTTCATCATGGTAGAGAACAGTGACTAAGACAGTGGAAAAAATATCCGAAAGGAAACACATAATGTAAAATGGAAGTGAGTGAAGGAAGGACAGAACTGTGGAAGCCGTGGCAGAAAGCATCTGTGAACCACAAAGAATACTTAGGGGAGTGATGGGGTACCAAATGTAGCAGTGGTGTTCAGTAAAATAGGATGGGAAATCCTTTTACAAATTAGGAAATCTCTGAAGATTCACACTTTTTGAGTATATGAAGAAGGAGAAGGGGGTTGATTAAGGGTACGATTTTTCCTATAGTTGTATTTTGCAAAAATAGAGGAGTATAAGTTAGATATATAGAGCCATTATAGAGTTGTTTGTTGCTTCTAATTATGTGTATAGAAAACAATTGACTATAGACATGGGACTCTGAAAATGAAAATAATGAAAGTGTAGAAAGGATTTGAAATGAAAAAAATTAGAAAAGTTGAATTTCAATTTAGACCTTGTTTGATTAACTGTACACAAATTAATAAAAATCTGAGTGGGAAGGTCATTTTAAGAGAAAGAAAAATGTATAAAAATGTAAAGAAAAATAGAATAATAAAACCTATCTTATCCTTGTTAATATGAATATCCAGATTACTTCATGAAACATGTGAAAGGAAGTCATGAATTAAGTTCATTATCAGCTTTTAATCAAATTAGACCACAAAATCAATGTAAATTATAAATATATTAGAAATCAGATAAAAATAAAATTACAATTTGTGGTTCTACAAATAGTAATTTAAATCCATCACATGCATAAAATAGGTTTATATTTTATAAGGTAGTCTCTCTCTCTCTCAATTCAAATTCATTCTTCACTTGATAAGTATGATAAAAATGTTCCAGTAAAGTAATTCTGTATCTTGGCAAAAGCTGAAACTGCAAATAAGTACAATGCAAACCTAATCTGTTCTGCTTATGGTCTCGCTGTCACCTCAAGGTTCTTTGGGACACCATATGGATAGGTTGTTGCTTGGATAAAGTTTACTAATAAGGATGGTCAAATAGTGTGGGGGAATTCTGTAAAGGCAAATTAAGTTGGGTGCAATGTCAAATAAACAATACATTTCAAAAAGGAATTAAGATTTGTTACATTTGAGAAATAAATTCCCAGATTACATTTCATAGGCTAACAAGATTGCTTGCATCTCCATATTCCAAATTTCTTACTTATTTATGCAGTGTTATAATAAATTAGTCATTTTTATAGGTAGTAGTGTTTGCACCTTTCCCAATTGATTTTATACAAATCCAGCAGTGATTCATGTCCCTCTCTTCTAAAGGAAAAATGTGGGAGAGGGGGATCAGTGGTCAAGAGCACTGGCTAATCTTGCAGAGATAAAGGTTCAATTTTTAAAATCTACATGGCAATTCAGTGCTGTCATTATCAAAATTCCAGTGTATACGATGCCCTCTTCTTATCTTTGTGGGCCCCAGGAACACACATGAAATACAGGCCATACATGCACACAAAACGAAAATATATATGAAATTTAAATAATTACAAAGTGCTGAGTTAGATAACTAGGTGATAACTGATAAGTCTATATTTTTGTTTTAACAGTGGAGTATTTAAGCAAAGTGAGTTGTTTATTTTCCAACAAAATTTAATTTATACACAGGAAACTAACGGACTTAAGAAATGTTCATCCCAACGTGCACCTATAGGAACTCCAAATATAGATATAAAACAATAAATAGATCACCCTGTAACAATTTATAAAAACTTACATTGCTGAAAAATATCATACCATATAATAGACATCTCAGCAATGTATAATTTTAATAATAAATTCATTCCTATATTTAATCCATATAATGGAAGTAAAGGACAAATCGCATGATGATCTCTTGGTATTTGTTTGCATGTTTTGTTATTAGAAGAGACTGATGAGTTTTATTAAGAAAAATTTTCTATTTCTTTATTGACTGCTACAACAGATTGCTAGTCATTAGGTCATCATCAACACTGATAATTTTATGATCACATCAGTTTTTATTTGTAAGAATAAATTTAATTTCCCAATTTAAAGGCACATTTAGATATACTGCCTCATTGACTTAGTGAAAGTCAATGAAAAAAATTACATTTAAAAATTGCAAAGCTGGAGGTTAGAGGGGTGAAGTTGTGTGACCATCACTACAGAGTTAGAAGCCACAATTTGATTTTTGAAATCAAGATAGTAGACATTTCTGTAGATGCAATTTTTGACTAATTTAAATTTTTTTGGCTTGATCATTTTCAGTTATCCAAATCAGATCTAAAATAGGCATTGATACCTTGGTTTCACAATTTTGGACTCTAATAGTTTGAATAATTAAACATCTCACTACTTGTATGGGAAAATTCTCATACCTGACCAAGATCCAGGTGATAGCTGAGCTCTGTGACAGTTTGGAATGCTACCAGTTTCTCTATTAGTTATTTTCCATCAGCTGTGCTGCAATGTCATGGATTTCAGAGCGGCTAAAACATTGTGTAGCACTTATAAGCTGGGCCTTGTAACTCAGTCAGTCTATCCTTCCCTGAAGTTCATAGCAAGAATTCACTAAGTTTCTTTGTAAGGTATCTAAACTGAGAATTTCAGAGGATTGTGTATTATATTTATATATGTAAATGATTAATGAAAATGACAATTCCTTGTTGTTTTTGTCCATGCATTCACTTTATTTGGGGATAGTATGGTACACTAATTAATCTTTGTTTAATCCAATCAAGCATGGGTTTTCCATTCATGAGCTTAAGGTACGATGGGAATATACAATTTCCTACTGCACAAAACTTACTAAAAAGTTAATTAATTTCATCTGTGGTGTTTAATCACCAATAAATATATGTAGAACTCACTGCATTTGAGCTAAACATACAAATTATTGCATGGTATCCAAGCATGTTCTACAAATTGTACTTACTATAATGCCCTTTCCATATCATGCCTAAAGCCTTCTGGAAGTGTCCAGAAGTGGTGTAAATCCTGTATCTGCACCCAGCCCACTATCACACACTCACTTTTAGAATCTCACTTCCAATAAACATAAATCTCTGTTAAGAAATATTTTACCAGGAAGGTTGAATTAGCTGTGATTATGTTAATTATCACCCAGTGCAAAATGGCTTCAATCCCTGTGACTTGAAAACATGACCTTTGTTGGATAAAGACTTTGCCAGTGTAACCAGATTAAGGATTTGCAGATAGAGAATAGATCTAGAGTATTATGGTGGGCAACAAGTGCACTCACAATTATTCTTAGAAAGGTGGGCAGAAAGAAATGCAACAAAGAAAAGTGGGAGAAGCAAAGGGATTATGGATGTAGAGATTAGAGCAACGTGGCCAAGTATAAAACAGAGAATCGCTAGTTGTAGATAGATGATATAGTTTGATCACTCAAGCAAAGATTTTGAAAAAATAAACACATGAAAGGAATATGCAGGAACTATGATACACAAAACCCCACAAATATTTGAGTTATATGCATAGGTGAGGGGGATAAATACAAAGTTAGTGTCATAGACCAGACCTTCAACAGAGTCATAGAAAAATTT
>NC_022028.1:5245057-5263195 GCF_000317375.1 Microtus ochrogaster | reverse complement strand
TATGTGAATGTAGTCTTTCTCCCTTAATATCTTGCTTTAATATACTCACTTGACTTTTATCTTATGGTAATGTAAAGTAGTAACAATATTTGCATGAATGAATTGTGGTGAGTGAAGTAGGCATTGTGACATCATGCTTGGAAGCTATGTATCAAAATGAGGATTGATCATTTCCTTTGAGTGGTACTTAGTTATAAAGCCATGACAACGCCAGTGGTTGTATAATATTTGTATGTACTAATGTTGGTTGAAAGGAATTCTTTATCTTCTTTCCTATGCAAACCTTTTGAAACAACATTGTAACTGGAAGCTATTATCTATATTCATCTAAACACTGCTGCTGGGATAATAATCCCTTAGTGATTATAAAGGTAGCTGTATTTCAGTGTTCCTGACCAATATTATCCTCCACAATGCTGTTCTTGAACACTTGTCCAATTCAAAACACCTCGAAAATGTGGCAATGTCTACATTACTGGTTCTACTTTATTTATTCTTTTCCTCTTCCTCCTCCTTTTTATTTTATAATTTGTCCATAGACAAATCATAACACTTCATTTACTAATACTTGTCTATGCCCTTTATTGTGCCTGCTCACTTCTTCATCAAGCATGCTGGCAAACCCTTCTTCAGTTTACTTGTGTAAATGGATTGGTCAACATCTCCACCAATCCCGTGGAGTATTTAGTCACCAAGGTCTTCTTACAACTTTGATGCAGATATTTATAATCCCTGGTGATTATTCCTTTTACTGCAATTTTGGTAAATTTTTCTGGATAGGTCACAAGGACTGATTTTCATCACTATACTCTTTCTTATCAGAGTTCATACCAACTACCAATCCATTGTGACTGTATTATTATTATTGTTATTACAAGTCAAGACTAAGATGCTCTGGTGAAAGGACTTAGTGGAATGAAATACATAGATTGAAAATTGACAGATGCATTGTCTAGGACTTTAAATACACACTCCCTTCCTGTATAATTTCAGTCCAGGAAAAAAACATTGGTGTCATTGAGAGGAGACCATGGCTGCCATCTAGGCTTTCTGTGTTCACAGAAAATGAGCAAATGACATATCAGTTTATTGTTTTGGTCGTAAGTTTTTCACCTCTATGCATCATACCTAATTTTGTCATATTCCCTATATCACTGACACAGAACCAAAGAAAATCTGCCTGTTGTAATGCACTATCATGTCCTTGTCATACTCTTCCAGATGCGTTTGGACTCATTGCAATTGAAAACTGCATGTGGATGCTAGTCCTCTTCATCACCTTCTCCATTTATGAAAGAAGAGTGCAGGACCTTATCAACTGGCAGATACAACCTGTCAAATAATTTTAATATTGTACAGTCCAAATCAATTTCAAAATCTTTGCAATCATCCTTTTTTTTTGGAGTAAATTGTTTGATGTCACTCATTTCAGATAATCCCTTCTTATCATGTGGGTTCTATTATTTCTAGTGAGTATTGACAATAGCCAGGCATATTTTCTGTTTATGTCTTATATCCATAAATTCAGTAACTTTTTCAACTTGACTATGGCGTTATTATATACTGTGGCTATAATGTTGGCACCTGGGATACAAATGTAAACGTTTATTAGTCTTGTTTATTTTTTAAAATTTTGACTTTAGAAGATTAATTTTAATTATAGGTCTTAGCAACTTCAAGATGTTTTTTCTTTAAACTGATAACCATTATATATAATTTACCTGGGCATTTTCTTAAAGAAGATGAACAGAAAAAGGGTAGACTTGTGTTATAAAACTTAAACTTATCTTGATACCCAAGACTGAGGAATGTATATGTAATGTAAAAGAATGTAAATGTAAAGAATGAAACTCTATCCTGCACAAAATTGTAAAATTTATTAACAAGATAAGAGCAAATTCAAGCAAAAATTACTTAAAGTTAATAGCAATATGTCAGAAAGAAATGAGATATGTCAGAGAAACAATAAAGGACATAAAATGTTGGATGGAGGCAAGGGCAGCTTGTTGGTTCCTGACCATTTAGCCCTGAAATAACCACACAGATACTGTATCAATTAAATCACTGCTTCTAATTGGCTAATTATTACATATTAATTCAACCCATCTTCACAAATCTGTGTATGTCCATGTGGCAGTGGCTTACAGGAGAAAGTTTTGTCTGGGTCCTAGTCCTCTGTCACTTAACAATGTTTCTGCCCGTTTTCATCTTATATTGTGTTCTCTGAGCCGTAGGTATAGGAATTGTGATGTGAATTTATCAACTGGAGTTGAACCTTGTGAGATCAGTTGTTCTCATCATTTTTACCACATGTAGCTTTCTGTAATTGTCTCTGTCTTCTGGGAAAAAAACCATCTTTGATGAGAGCTATACATCCATGTGGATACAAGAATAAATACTTAACATGTATGTGACTATGAGAATAAATACTTAGAAAATGGATAAAAGTTATACTGGTCAGCCGGGCGATGGTGGCGCACGCCTTTAATCCCAGCACTCGGGAGGCAGAGGCAGGCGGATCTCTGTGAGTTCGAGACCAGCCTGGTCTACAGAGCTAGTTCCAGGACAGGCTCCAAAGCCACAGAGAAACCCTGTCTCAAAAAACCAAAAAAAAAAAATTATACTGGTCTAAAAAGGTCACAGTTGAAGGCTCTCATTTAGGATTAATGGCCTCACCAATTTATCTAGGTTTATAGTACCAGGCATGAATTCTCTTGTATTGGGTATGCCATGAGACCAATTAAATAAATATTGGTTTTTCCTAAGGGAAAAAAACACAACACTATTACATACTTGGGGATATCTTGCTATCATATTGTTCTGGTTCTTAGGATTTAAAGGTCTGAAAGTTGGTTGAGTGTTGATTGATTTTGTACCTTGGCAACTTGCAAAGTACTTCCAGGTATTATGAGAACTAGTCCTCTGGGAAGAGGCTTCCAGGTAATTTCTCTGTTTGGAATGTGTCATGTCTTTTAAAAAAATAATTCAACATTAAAACTCAAAATGAGAGAGAAATGGTAATTTTGTGTTGCATAAATTCTGTCTTTCTTTAGATTTCATCACCAAATCCTGTATGTGGGTATTTGCTTCTATCCTTCATTTGAAAATTTTTGGTACTCTATTGCTTACTGACTATGCCTTAGTTACTTCGGTCAGTTTTATCTCCTCTGAGAACCAGAATAATGTTGTATACTTTTCTTGCTAAAGTAGAGTTTAGCTCACTGTAAAGATCAGGGAAATCTCTGTACATGAATGCTAAGCATCTCTTTGTATCTAACAGAACAAGCTGGCAATGCAATTAAGCTTCTTCTCTCAACATACAAGTTAATTAGAGTATGTGCATTAAAATAAGAAATAATTCCTTTAGGTAAGATGTCTAAAAGATGAATTACACTGATTTAAGAAGGTAATATAGTTGGTTCTCCTTTAACATCAATGAACTCATTGGACACAGTTTGCAAATGGGTAGTTGGCTAAGTTTATAGTACCAAGCACATTTTTCCTCCTGTTGAGTGGGCCTTACATTCAATTAGAGAGTTGTTGTTTTCTGCCAAGATATAATGCCACTATTGTACCTTTAGAGACTAGTTGAAGCACAGATAATCATTGTTGTGCTTCATAAATATCACAACTGGGTAGAATTAATGTCTTTCTCTTCTTGGTAACTTACATAGCAAAACCAAGTACTATCAAACGAATGCCCAGGGAGAAGGTATCCAGGTTAGGTCGAAATCTATTCCTTCAACTCCTTTGTCCAAAGTGCATGATGTTTTCAGTAACAGGAACTTCAACTTCTGGAAGGCAAGTAAGGGCAGCAGCAGTAGAAGTAGCTTGTTTTGTTTTGGGAGGATTGTTTTAGAGTCCTATGATCAACAGCTCAAATGAGTTTTCTCAAACATGGTACTGTTTTTTTGGGGGGAGAGGGGATTGTTTTTTTTTTTTTTTTGTCTATGGTTCTTGGGCAAACATTACCACCTCACATACATACCTGTATTTTTCATACTATTATGATAATTGACCAACCTTCTGAAACTGTAAGCAAGTGCCTGGAAAATTTTTTCCTTCATAAGTATCACCTTGGTCATGATATCTTTTCATGGCAATAGAACAATGACTAAGACAGTGCTTTTGCAGAGAATACAAATATCCCATGGGAAAAAAATATTTCTGTTTACAAAAAAAAACAAAACAAAGAAAAAAGAATAAGATGCTATGCATGAATAATTCTTTATTAGTTTTTAAATGGAATTTTAAAAAAATTCTTATGTAGCATATCTGAGTTCTTCCTGTATGAAAACTCAGTTGTCAGAATTGAGGAGAAATGGGTCTCAACATGAACATTGCTCTCTGCTCTGTCTGAACTCTCTACATCCCCATCCACACACAACCATGATTTTCCAACAGTAACCACAAAGCAGCATTCACTAGTTTGTCTGTTTCTGCATTGTTTGTTAGACTTGTGTCTCACTATGCTTCCCAGTCTGCTCTTAAACTGCTGGGCTCAGCCTTCTCATTTAGATGAAATTACAATAAGGAGCCAGAGGAAACTTCATGCAAGGAATGAAATAATTTCTCAAACCACCACCACCTGCAGCAAATATTAAGAAGGTGCCTGCTTGGCGAGTTTCATGGTATCTGGGCATTTAGCTGGAGCTAAAGTTCTCTGAAAATTTGCTGTAACTACTCTGTTCTGAAAAAAGAGAGAGTTTCTCTCCGTGTTATTTTCCAGCTATACAATTTCAGGGAAATATTTTTGAATCCTGAAACTCCTTTCATTGTCAGTTAATAATAAAGACCGTAATAAGCAGCTAATTTCTTGGTCACGGTAAATAAACAAATAAACTTGTCTACTTATTTTAAGACAAGTTGGCAATGCCATTAATCATGCTGTCTTAGGCTCCTGACCTGAAACATTCTTCCCCTTCCTCTGCCCAGTAGTTGAGAACATACATAGACATGCATCACTGCCTGATGCTACTTATTTAAGGAGTTTGGAAAAGGATCTACAATATTATTTCTTTCTTGAGAAGAAATAGACAAGCATGCTCTTCCATATCTTTTTTATTTACTTTATTAAGTGCGATGTGTGTATCTGTGTGTGCAAGTGTGTCGTGATGATATGTGAAAACCACTAGGAATGTCTGACGGATCAAACTCAGGTTGCCAGCCTTGGGTTGCCTGCACTCTGACCCACTGAACCATCACCCTGTCCCAGAATTTATTTTTGTAAAGACAAGTGATTTGAACAACAAGAATATAATCCATCATTGGAAGTTTATCTTGCTAAACATCCCGCACAACTATATCATACTCTTCATTTAAATCACAGGATATATCACCCTTTCAGTCACTTGGAAAACATGAGAAAGTCAAGCAGTGATGACCAAAGACACACTGTTCTGCAAAAGACTGTAAGAGATTAATTTAATAATGACACACTAGATCACCATTATTTCATTAATGAATATGTATTGAAACTAATAGATAACATTCCTCAAAAGGCTAATATAAGTGTGTGTAGAATAAAAACAGAGTATATACTTTTGTTGTATGATAGGGCATCTCTTGGGTATATTCCCAAGAGTGGTATTGCTGGGTCCAGGGGTAGGTTGGTCCCAAATTTCCTGAGAAACCGCCAATCTGCTTTCCAAAGTGTTTGCACAAGTTTGCATTCCCACCAGCAATTGATGAGTTTACCCTTTTCTCCACAACCCCTCCTTCATCAGGCGATGAAAGGAGACAGAGACAGAGACCCACATTGGAGCACCAGACTGAAATCTCAAGGTCCAAATCAGGAGCAGAAGGAATTCAGGACTGAGAGGGGTGCACCCACACACTGAGACAATGGGATGTTCTATCGGGAACTCACCAAGGCCAGCTGGCCCGGGTCTGAAAAAGCATGGGATAAAACCGGACTCGCTGAACATAGCAGACAATGAGGACTACTGAGAACTCAAGAACAATGGCAATGGGTTTTTGATCCTACAGCATGTACTGGCTTTGTGGGAGCCTAGTCAGTTTGAATGCTCACCTTACTAGACCTGGATGGAGGTGGGTGGTCCTTGGACTTCCCACAGGGCAGGGAACCCTGATTGCTCTTTGGGCTGACTAGGGAGCGGGACTTGATCGGGAGAGGGGGAGGGAAATGGAAGGCGGTGGTGGGGGAGGAGGCAGACATAAATCTTTAATAAATAAATAAATAAAAGAATAAAAACAGAATGCTTAAGAAGTTGTATTTTCCTTCTTAACCCCATGTTGACATTTCCTCTGTAGACTTGCTTAACTTCAGAATAAAGTCCTCATGATAAGACTTCAGAGAGTCATTGGGGCAATTGTTGATGGGTCTTAGAGGCTCTCTTGGAAAAGGAAGCGAAAAGCCATGGAGTCAATGGCATAGATCCTGGGATTTAGGTAACAGGAAAACAGAAGACTCATTTATTCATCAATGGGGGAGAGCCTTATATACCCTCTACCCTCTGTGCAGCACACAGGCTAGATTCAGATCCACTGACTTTGCGTGGTTGCCCCCCATTGGCTAGGCATGATCAGGATCTCTGACAGCACCTGGTGCTAGGCCCTCGGACAGACTCCATCCAGGCTGACTAATCTCTTGCCATGTAGACCTTATTGTCCTACAGAGCAGTTATCCCAAAGTTATAAGAAATGAGGAGTTTCACAGAAATTAAGGAAAAAAAATATTAGTAAGTGTTGACTGCAAAAGGCATGAGTGACTGGAATATTCCGTGATTCATTTATTGACCACAGTGTTCTCTCTTCCACTCCTATCATTAAAGAACCCTATTAGAGGCATGGGTTAGTAAGATACAAGTGAGTGTCTCAGTATCTTTTGCGTTTCAGTGAAAAAAATCTTCTGAAAAAAAATGTAAGTTACAGGAGAAGGTTTAATTTAGTTCACATTTTCAGACTATAGTCCATTATAGTAATGAAACCAAGGTGGCAGGAACCCAAAACAGTCAGTCACATCACACCCAGAGTAAAGAGGAAATGAACATGTGCATCTTTACTGTGTCAGTAGCCTTCTCCATTCTTACAGTTCAGGAGCCAAAGACAAAAATGGTACCACTAACCGTCCTCTGGGTCCTTTCATAAAATAATCACGACAATTTCCTTACAATCAACATTCTTGAAGGTCTACATGGTTTAGGCAATCTCTCATTGACATTCTTTGCAAGATCATTCTAGACTGTGTCAGGTAGACAAACACTGTCTATGCCAAGTATAAAGATCTGCAATAATTGGTCTGCTATGCACTTGACTGTAGAAGAACTGTTAATAAGAAGGAGGCATTCTTTAATAATAATCATCAATGCTGCATAAGTCATTCTCTACAGAGAAACAGAAGCAGCAGGTAAATTCATGTATCAGATAAGGTGACACAGAATACCACCTCAGTCATCAAGGTAGGAAGAGATGAAGAAATAACTTTTGTGGTCAGTTTTATAAATGATTTGGAACTTCTTTATGTAGCTATCATGTAAACAAATGCCTGATTTGGCATTTAGAGGTTGGAAGTGGAGTCACTGAGTATACTTTTGAAGCATACATTTTTAAATGATTCATTTAAAGTATTAGGTAGTAGAGCCTCATTCCAAACCCAAAAGCCCTGTTTGTGATAGTATAGCAACATGATTTTAAATAAAACTTTTTATTGATGTGTACATATCATCAGTTGGAGAATCAGTCAATAGCATCATGCTTGAGACTTCTATAATTTTCATCTCTTTTCAGAATTTCTAATTTAAATGAAATAGTTTTTGCTTGAAAGAAAATAATCTGAGAAAAAAAAGAAATATCAATATCTTTTATATTCTGCCTACCATAGTTAGTGAAGATACTCTTGGACTGAGGACTTCCTTCCTGGACCATCATCACTTTGGGGATTTTATAACAGGAAATCCAGTGTCAAAGGCTGATAAGATGGGTACCAGGGAATAAAGGAGTGGAGAACTGTCACATATAAATACCTAAGCCATGGGTTTTGACAGTTGCATGTGACAGAATTACCCTTATTCCACTTTGCCCTGAGTTTAGTCCTTTTGCTTTATTCTTCTAGCCCAAATATTTTCAACATTTATGACTGAGTTTTAGGTATAGAAGTTATCTATGTAAGAAACTATAATATATAGTGGTATGGTGTTTTCATACCCCTTATTTATCATGTGGCTCTCAAGGGCTAGAATGCTCTCATCTTGATAAGCTATGGCTTATATTCAGAGATTAGAACTATAAGGTATAAAAGATGGAAATGAAAAAGCTATGAAACAAGCAGCAACCTAGTTGAGCTCTTTGGTGACGCTTGCCTAGTAGAGGAGGAGAGATGAGTGGTTAGAGCAGGTAGAAGAGATAATGGATAAAGTGGTAGTCTGGGGGCTTTTGAGAAAAGGGAGAGATCCAAAGGGAAGAATATGAGGAGGTATCTTAGTAAGTAGAGAGATGGCCCACATGGTGAGGCCCAGGATCGCATAGCAGGGAAACACTCCAGAGGGAACAAGAGGGAGATAGTAAGCATGATGAGGGGTCTAATAGACTCCGGGAGCCAGAGAGAGGACGTTTACAAAATAGGCAAAGAGAGATGAATGGTTAGAGCAGATGGAAAGAGAAGCATCGGAAGAAGCAGACTCTAGACTTTGGAACCAAATATGGTGGATGGCAGAAGCTAATTAAAAAAAAAAAACAAACAAACATGATCCAAGCATACCTTAGGAGAGGCAAATCAGCAGGTTGGTTTGGAGAGACCTAGCCCCTTGGAAAGAAGCTCATATATGCCAATCCTGTGGTTATTGGCACTAGATGAATGAACAAAGAAAAGGAATAAAAAAGGAGGATGACCTGGCTAATCCTAAATCTGGATGAGATGTTTATTGTAGATAAAAGGGAGAAAACATATAGAAGAAAGAGTCCCGGCCAAGCATAGCTGACAGGGTAAAGTAGACCATGAGAAAGGAGATATGGAGGGAGAGCAAGAAAGGAACCATTGGCCAAGAGATATAGGGATCTACCTGGGGGAAGGGAAACAGAAGTACAGCTCCTGAAAGGGAGAGGTTTAGTTTAGGGGTGGAGCAAGGAGTGCTGGGAGAAGCCACATGTGCTGTGTTAGACTTGTCATGGGTTTAGCCTAACACAGTGATTTAGGTATTGATAGGGAAATGGGTATACACTAATTACAGGGAGTTAGCACGGAGAGGCTAAAAGCAGGATAACCCTGTGAGGCTAACTAGGTGAGAGGTTACTGGAACATTTCTTGGCTTACTTTGATTTGTATTGGAAATTGTAAGTGGTTTGAAAATACATTCTATTAGTAAGACAACTACAATAGGTTCCCAGAGCCTATTACCTCTCTAACAGTTAATGGTGTTAGTGGCACCAGGCATGGATTCCCTTCTATTAACCAAGCCTCAAATCTGATGAGAAATCATCAAGCTATTCCAATAATAATTGCACTATTGCAGTAATGGCTATATCTTGCCTGAAAGATATCAGCTTAAAGTCACTTTTATTAGACGTATATCCTCTGGTAAGCTGCTCATGCCTCAGTGGTTGGCCCCCCATCATCAGCATGCAAGAAGCACTAAATGGATACAGTAGACTATACAAGAATTTTTTTTAAGGTCATGAAATTTAGAGAAAGAAGTGTCCAGAATGTCTAAAGGGAGTTGGAGGGGAAGTGCATGGATGTATCAAGATGGATAAGACACAAAGATGAAGTTTTTGGGAATAATTAAAAAAAAGACAAAATCTGGTAGGTGAATAGGACAACAGTCTGTTACAAGTCAAATCCCATCCATTAGGAACAGATTGCTCTAGAAACTATAATTTGGCATCCTGAAACTGGTTCTTGCGAATTGTGACTTAACTTTCTCTGCTGGCTAGTTATATCCAAATTATATATGATCCGTTTGCACATTTGGACTATAGAATGTTGCTGTTTTCAGAATATAAGGCCATTCTAAAACTGGTAAGGAGGTGCATAGGTTGTATCTACAAACATATTAGCTAATGTCCAAAATTCTTCTGGAATGTGTGCTAGGCTAAAGTCAACCTGATTACCTTTCAGACAGTTATTTGGCTTGGACATTAAACTGCATGCTTATTTGACACTCCAAGCTTGCCTACTTATATTACAAATGCACATTTGCATGCTGCATCCTGCTTTCTGACTATGTCCTTCACTTTAATCCACTCATTAATAAACATAAATTAACATGGATTATGTAAACACTGAATAAAAATATCTGCTTAAGCTTTCAAGTGCATCTTTCACTGTGAGAAACATTTTTAATTTCTAAACCATTTTATGTAAAAATAACTGCAGAGATAATTTCCATATCACCTCTATTTTAGGATAGAGTATTAGCATTGGTAAAACACGATTTGTCCCCTTTTTGAGCCAGAGTTGGGAGAGCATATGAGTCTGTCCCACTTCAAACTGAACACAAAGCCTGAAATATCAATAGTAGCCCCTCACCTAATCTCCCTGACTGGACAATCTGCCAGTTTCCCCATGCTTATAGCCTCCAATTAGTGAATATTCTGGGCTTTCCCTGTCAATGGCTGGAAACTTTGCACACTCCTCTGTCTGCCTGTAAGTCTCCACAAAATTCAAAGCTTTCCTAGAGTCATTCTTAGTATTTTAAAAATCATATTCACAGAAGAAGTATGTCATGTCTGAATTTTAGGGAACATAACCTCTTTGTGAATCTAAACATAAATACAAGTACAAATGGGATATAAAATACAAAACAGAAGCAACCACTGCTGACAATGAAAGAAAATAGAGGCCAATAATTATTTCTGTACCACTGATGTGTAGTCGGTGTACATTGTCGGTGAACAAACCCTGGTTTATAGTAGACACTAAACAAATAATTCAAGTAGGTCATATTCGTCTTTGGGTACATGTGTAAATCATCTTCTAGTTTCCCTATAGTGCTTAGATAACAAAAATTGTATCAGTCTCTATCTCAATGTAGTTCAGAACTATCTGTTGCTATCTTGTCAATTCCCAGGTGGTAGGAAAAAGCCCCTCCTCTCTAAAAGAATAAGTAAGCACTGACAGTAACCCAAGGAATCCTGGGAGGTAAAATTTAGACCTAAATGCTCTGTATCAACAGTTTTTATGAAGTGTGTGTGTGCATGTGTGCGTGTTTGAGAGAGAAGGAGGGAGAGAGAGAGATAGGCTGATTATTATATAATCAGAACTATGTTTAAAAAACTAAACATTTAGAATTAAGATGATTTACTATTTAAGATGTTTATGTCATTAATGCCAATATTTAATCAACCATTTCTGCTTCCTAAAGCCTTAATGCCTTACAATGTTTTTCTTCTCATGTTATGCCTCAATGGAAAGAGGTGCTTTAATATGAGGATTTTACGTTTTATATTCTTAAAACACAAATTATTTTACATTAAGTTTCTAATATGTAATCCTGAAGTTAAACACACACACACACGATAAACCACTAAGATGGCTCAGCAGATAAGCATGTCTGATGACCTGAGTACCATGCCTGGATCCCACAATGGAAGGAAAGAACCAACTTCATTAATTTGTCCACTGTCCTCCAAATATAGTCTGTCACATGTACACCCCTCATTATTTAGACATACACACACATACACACAATAGTGACAAAAATTATAAAAAGAAAGAAAAGTGAGACTGTTAGTATGTTCTCTTTATAAATATGTATAGCCTGTAATAAAATGATAGATAATAACATCTTTTGGAATATAGATCTTTCCATGCTTGGGAAGATTCAAATATACCTGCATTCAGATTTCCTTTCTGTTTTTATTAACATCTCATAAAAATGATGAAAGTACTGATAGAAATTATTGGCATGCTGCTACAAAGTGTAGACTAACTTGTGAAATACAGCCGTAGCTCCTTTAGGAACTCTTCAGGCCCAATTATGTGAAGGAATATGACAGAGTGTCATTGAAAGAATTCATTGTGATCTAAATAGACAAGGCAAGTGTTACAAAAAGGATTTTTTTAGGATAGACAAAAATGAACAGTTTAAAAGTTTCCATAATTCCTTTCTTCTTGAGCAGTAAATCAATTTGACTTCAGGGCAGATTTTCTTTTTGTTCCAGAAGAAACTAGTTTTCAAAGAAATCTATGAAGTTAATTCTTCAGTTACTCGGTTAGTTTATCTTTTGAACATTTTCTGTCACTATTAAATAAATGAAACCAAGTCTAAATGTCAGGGAATGAGGACCTAATTAGTCTGTTCAGTGCTGGAGATTGGGTATAGGCATGGAGAACTCATCCTCTGTGGAGCTAGGGAACACTTAATGTCCATATCTTTGGATGACCAGCTCTCAAATAATGACATAGAGATTTCTTATTAATTAAGACGGCTTGTCCTTAGCTTAGGCTTGCTCCCAACTAGCTCTTTTAAGTTAAATTAGTCAGTTCATATTAATCCATGTTCTGCCACTTGGCTTCTTACCTCTCCTCCTCCATGCTGTATGACCAATTCCCTCTGTATATTGCTGGTGAATTCTTCATGCCTGAGATTCTTCTTAGAGTTCTGTCTCTTTTTCCAGAAGTCCCACCTATCTTCCCCTGCCTAGTTTTTAGTTATTCACCTCTTTATTAAACCAATCAGAAGGTGCCTTTCACACAATGTGAGTAAATATTTTGGGATTGACCCATTTCTATTAGTCCATGTGTTCCTACGAGGCTGTGGCTTACTGGTAAGGTTCTGGCATCCTTCTCTTTTAGCAGAGCTGCATGGCATCATCTCTGTCTCCCTCCTCCCTACATTCAGTTTAGTTCCCCCCGCCACCCCAGCTATATTCTGCCCTGCCATAGACCAAAATAGGTTTTTTTTATTAACCAATGGAAACAAAACATTCACAGCACAGAGAGGGGAATTGCATATTATATAGTTGCTTCTAACTCCACTGCCAGAAGATCAAATAACTCTATAGGGACTTTGCTCACATGCACATACACTTACACAATCACACACACACACACACACACACACCACACACACACACACACAATTGTACTGTCTCCAAAAATCTACAAAACTGTAAAATCTATAAATTTAAAACTTTTCATAAAGGAACTACATTAGGCCCAAATGACCTCATCAATTAATTAATTTATAATAGTTAAGAAAATTTAAGCTAGTCATATGCAGCATTTCCAAGAAATTTGAAAAGTAAAAATGTCTCCAGCATATCTATTAATAATAATTGACTAATTTCTGATGGTTTCATTTTTTTTTTTTTCGAGACAGGGTTTCTCTCTGGTTTTGGAGCCTGTCCTGGAACTAGCTCTTGTAGACCAGGATGGTCTCGAACTCACAGAGATCCGCCTGCCTCTGCCTCCCAAGTGCTGGGATTAAAGGCGTGCGCCACCACCGCCCGGCCGAAGGTTTCATTTTATATAATCAATTTTATCTTGCATGCTAAAGACAAGGCTTGCAGAAAACAAATTATTTTGGATCTTGATAAAGTCAACACCGACCTCCTTGTTTAGCCTCCCCTTCCTTTCTTCAAGGTTTCTTTTAATATTATAATTTCTTCCTAACTTCTAACTACAGCTGGATGTTTATGTGTAAGTTTAATGCAAATATTAAAAAGTGGTTAGCCCTAAAGCCACATGCATACAAGTAACAATATACAAATTGAGAAAATTGTATTTATATACTTAGTAGTATGTGTGTATATGTGTTTTGTATAATTATGTGTACTGTTTTTGTGTGTATTGAGTGTGTATAGTGTGTGTAGTGTGTTGTATATGTGTTTTGTATTTTTGTTTCTATATAGTGTTATGTGTGTGTTGTATATGTGTTGTGTATGTGTGTGTTGTATATATGTTGTGTGTATGTTCTGTGTGTGTGCTTGTATGTGTATTGTGTATAGGGGTGTATATATAATAACACTTACAGAAAAAGAGGTCACAATTTGAGAAATAGCCAGGAGTGGTGCATGAAAGGGGTAAGAGGGAGGAAACGGAAGGGGAAAATGAAGTCAGTATAGTTTCAAAATCAGTAGTACAACAACTTCAATGAGAACTATGTTACAGATCAAATTTCTGTACCATTTTTTTTCATTGTCTAGTAATAGGATTCAAGCATTCTTAACATGCGTCCATTATGCCCTTCTCTGACTGTTGTCTATACACATGATTATGAGACTGAGCTGGCATGATAGATCCTTTAAAACTCACTCACTGTGCTTCTACTGCCAAAAGTAGCTCATTAACCAGAACCCAGCCACACGATGCCTGCTACCTCCTGAGTAAGTTCCAAGTCTTGGAACTCGGTGAGTTTGCACATCAAGTAAATTCCTCTTGTCCTTGAGAAACATGCAATCTACTGTTTGGTATCAAGCAATTTCATTTACTTCTGCATTATTAATAAAACGGTGCAAGATTTTATTGGCATTTAAAAAAATGGGAACAGAAGAGAAGAAATTTACAGTCCTATAAATCCATCTGCATTTTGACAAGATGATTCTGCGTACACATTTGGGCCCAGTTGATTTTTACTGAATCCATTAAGCCAACCCACATAAAAACATGAAAGGCTTTTAACTTTATACTCAGAATTTTAAACATAGCTGTTAAATTGAGTTTAACTGTCAGGCAATTTCATTTGCTCTTGTTGTAATTATAGTCCAAGAACACAGAAGAAATGCATTCATTTACTAACACTGAAGATCTTTATGTGAAAATAATGAGAAACACGTTCATAGTCACAACAACTAGCATTCTTTAAACACTTTACCTTTGAGTCCTGTGCCTTTGTGTAACTTTTATATTACCCAGAACAGGCCCTATGTATACATTTATGACAAAGAGTGTTTTAAACATTGCTCCCCCAATATTCTTCTTCTTCCTACCATATCTACCCTGAGAAAAGTATCCATCCAAAGAGAATAGCTTCCCAAAATGCCAGTACAATTAACAGGGATAAATCCTGATGCTACTGCCAGTGGCCCCTCATTCTGCCCTAGCCATGCAACTGTCAACCAAATTCAGAGGGACTAGTTTGGTCCTATGTTTGTTCCTTCTCAGTCCAGCTGAGTGAGCTCTCATTAGCTCAGGTAGACTGTTTTAGTGGGTAAACCCATCATGGTCTTGACCTCTTTGTTCATATGCTCATTTCTCTTACTTTTCAACTGGACGTTGGCAGCTCAGTCTAGGGCTCTGATACAGGTCTCTGCCTCTGTTTCCATCACTTGCTGAATGAAGGTTCTATGGTGATATTTAAGACATTCTATCTTAAGTCTGGCTACAGGACAAGGTAGTAGGGCACCCGCTCCTTTATTATTTAGGGTCTTAGGTGGGGTTATTCTTGTGGATTTGGGGGAATTTCTATAGAGCCAGATTTCTTGCTAACCCCATAATGGCTCACCCAAGCAAGATATCTCTTTCCTTGCTCTCATCTATCTCCTTCCTCCATCTCAAACATCCTGTTTCCTCTTGTTCTCCACAACCCTTCTCTTCTTCTCTCCTTTCCCCTTCCACCCTATCTTCTCCCCTCACTCCAATGTTGCCAATTTTGTCAGGTGATCTTGTCTATTTCAACTTTCCAGGAAGACATATATATATATTTCCTTAGAGTTCACCATGTTACTTAGATTCTAGGTTCATGAACTTTAGGCTCAATATCCATTTTTTATAGCTAGAATCCACTTACGGTGTAGGAGGTCCTTCTTATTTGTGTTGATTTTATTGGTTGAATAAAGAAGCTGCCTTAGACTTCTGATATGACAGCCCTTAGATGGGCGGAGAATTTTGCACGGTTGATATAAATTTAAGGTCAATTTTGTTATATGTATATGTATTTCTGCTCTTGATTAAGGTATTGTGATTGTGTAGTTTATTTAAAAATGTAATGTATAATTAGGAAATATAGGTTGTTAATGGATAATCATCAATAATAGTCAAGTTTGTAGTCATGTTAGTTAGATTTTCTAGATGTGCATAGATATATTTCAGATAGGCATTCTTCATATCTTTAAAAGACACAGAATATGACATTTAATCTTTTAATCACTTAGGATTTTTCATGACAATGAGACACATCTGTTCCTGGCAGCACCAGCTACTTCAAGAGCAAGGTAGGCATCAAAGAGTCTCCTTATATGGAAGAGGCTCCTTATGGAGTTGGTTAGCCATTTGGGTAAGAAACTGCTCTTGCCTGGACTGCTTAACTAGACACAAAAACTCACAGAGAGAGGACTGCTAAACTTTCCTAAAGGTGAGATGGTCCTTTGGGGTTCCTGATTCATGAAAGAGTTTGTAAGACATTTTTCAGGACACAAAAGAAAGTGACTGATCTGTCTTTAAAATTCCCGGCTTCATGAAATAGTCTGCTAGATACTATGGGCCTGAAGGCCAAAGATGGATGCCCCAATGGTACAGAAGAACTTTGGGTGACTGTCCAGGCAGCAAGATGTCTCTGTCATTTCTAGAGTTTTGGAAGTTGCTTATATCTTGTTTGCTTAGGTAATATTATATCCTTCTGGAGTCTTTGATAGAGTTGAAAAATAGATAGTTATAGTTTTCCATTGTTATGATAAAAGGTAAAGTAGATATAAGTATTGTAACTAATTCTTGTTTCATAACTGTTTTATATGTAATTTTACTATGTTAAAGTGAAAGCCTTGCTGTTTTGTTTAAACAGAAAAGGGGAATTGGTGTAGGAGGTCTTTCCATATTTGTGTTGATTTCATTGGTTGAATAAAGAAGCTGCTTTGGCCTTTTGAAAGGGCAGCCCTTAGGTGGGTGGAGTAGACAGAAAAGAATGCTGGGAAGAAGGAAAGTGTGGAAGATGCCATGGTTTTCCTGCCAGAGACAGACACTGGTTAGACTCATCCCAGTAAGCTATAGTCAAGTGGCGATACAGATTATTAAAAATGGGTTGAATCAAGATGTGAGAGTTAGCCAATAAGAGGTAGAACTAATGGGCCAGATAGTGTTTAATTAATACAATTTCCATGTGATTATTTTGGGCATAAGCTAGCTGGGTGGCCGGGATGACAAGCAGCCTGCAGGCCCGGTTGTAAACTAGTCGGGTGGCGGGACACAGCCCACACCTCTCCTTCTACAACATACTTATGAGTGAGTACATACTGTATTCATCTTTTTGGTTCTCAGTTACCTAACTCAAGATTGTGTTTTCTAGTTCCATCCATTTGTATACAAATTTCAAGATGTCATATTTTTTTCCACTGAGTAGTACTCTAATTTGTAAATGTGCCACATTTTCTATATACATTCTTCGGTTGAGGCACATCTAGGTTGTTTCCAGGTTCTGGCTATTACAAATAATGCTGCTATGAACATAGTTGAACAAATGTCTTTGAAATATGATTAAGCATCTTTTGGGTATGTACCCAAGAGAAGTATTGCTAGATCCTGAGGTAGATTAATTCCCAATTTTCTGAGACACCACCATACTGATTTCCAAAGTGGTTGTACAAGTTTGCATTCCTACCAACAATGGTTGGTGTTACCCTTACTCCACATTTTCTCCAGCATTAGCTATCACTGATATTTTTGATCTTAGCCATTCTAACAGGTGTAAGATGGTATCTCAGAGTTCTTTTGATTTGCATTTCCCTGATGGCTAAGGATGTTGAACATTTCCTTATGTTTCCTTAATATCTTTCAGCTATTTGAGATTCTTCTGCTGAAAATTCTGTTTGGTTCTGTACCCTGTTTTTTAGTTGGGTTCTTTAGAATTCTGATGTCCAATTTCTTGAGTTCTTTATATATTTTGGAGATCAGTCCTTTGTCTGATGTGGGCTTGGTAAAGATCTTTTCCCATTCAGTAGGCTGCCTTTTTATCTTATTGACTGTGTCCTTTGCTTTACAGAAGCTTCTTAATTTCAGGATGTTGCTCTCAGTGTCTGTGTTACTGGAAGTGGTCTCCTGTGCCCATGCATTGAAGGATACTTCCCACTTTCTCTTTCATCAGGTTCAGTGTGGTCAGATTTGTATTGAGGTCTTTAATCCATTTAGACTTGAGTTTTGTGCATAGGGATAGATATGGATCTATTTTCATTCTTCTACACATTGACATACAGTTATGCTGGCACCATTTGTTGAAGATTCTTCTTTTTTATTGTATACTTTTAGCT
>NC_022028.1:5239205-5244149 GCF_000317375.1 Microtus ochrogaster | reverse complement strand
ATCTGCACCCTTTATATTTTGTTAGTTAAGTCCAATTAAAATGTACAAAATCGCATACGTTTTAAGACAAATTATTCATACAAGGATAATATTTTCTGGAATAAAAATTAAGAACCATAACCTTTCAAAATTACCATAGATTTGGAGAACTTAGAGTAGGATTTATAAAATAATAAAGCATTTTAAACATGGTGAAACTATATGTAAATCAGCACAAAGAATGATCATTCTGAAACTTTCTTAAAAACAAATGTTAGGCAAGTGAACATGTCCATTTACAATTAAAAAGCCCCCCAAATCACTGAACATTTACTTTATTCATATCATGTTAAACAGTATAACAAATTTTCTTCAAAACTAGCTTTTTGCTTTGCAAATTTACTGCTGTTTGCTTCTTTGGAGCACTGTAATTCCAGCTAGACAATGAAAGTTTTGATTTGCTCCTAAAATGTTAATTTATTGTAAAGTTCATGTCATTAAAATTTTATTTGAATTTTTCTGGTGTGGTTAATGGAAAAAGAATGACAGCCATTCTTTAATCATTTGTGGTCTCTTTCCCGTTGCAATGTAACTTCATAGCTTCTCATTTTGTGAGACTAAATATCCTTTGAGCTGAGACTGGATTGCCATGTGACTTGCTGTGGTCAGTACAGAACAATAAAGTTATGACTAGATATTTTTTTTATTTTTCATTTTGTTTTGGCATATTTTAAGGTTAGGTGTATTAAAACTTGTTTCTTTACATCTATTTTATCTGATTATTGACAAAATGTATTTTATTATTTATACATATATATGTATTTTTGTTTATGTATGAATGTGTGTGTGGGTGTTCTCAGATGGCACATTTAAAGGTTACAAAAAGTCCTTATTTTTACACAGATTTGCTCTAATCCTGTTTGAACTACCAGGTATTGTGTGATAATATCTCTTATCTCAGGAAGAATTACAGGCGCAAGTTCTTAGGGGAGATTTTTTACTTACCTGAAACTGGTCAAACCAGACAGTCTAACTCACGGTGGCAGGTAGACAGCACCCAGAAGCCAACAGTTCTTGGTGGTCCATGGAGAGTTTTCAGATTTAAACACCATGCTACAAATCCTACTTGTCTTTGCTCATCTGTAATCTGATGACAAACATGCATTCCTTTCTCTTTCTGAGTTACAATCACAAAGATCTTTTCTTCTTCTTCTCTGTGGCCATCGATCTATTCTACCCAATACATCCATTATTCAAGAGCACATGTTTAAATGACTTCTTTCTCCTACAAAGCTGCTCTGTGTGTACTTAATTTATGTCCTCTCCACATTTACATTTTTTTGTTCTGTTTATCATTGCATAATGTAGTGTCTCATATCTTTCATTTTCTTCATTGTGCTCTTAAAAATCATCAGACGGTGCCTAAATTACTGAAACAATTTTATAAACTCATTGCATCCTTAATTTTAGATTTGCTGTCAACTGGCCTTGTATTTTACAGCTTCTTGACAAAGAAAATATATTTTAAGGAATCTGTAGAGCAGCTGTCAGGGTGTAAGAATGTCCCAAGGCTACCATAAGGACTATGTCCCTTTAATGGTTCTTATTAAGCTGTAGTCCTAGATCTCGCCTAGAAAAATGACCTTCATCTTGGACAAGCAGTATATTTATTCATAGAAATACTAAAATATCAGTTTGACCCTGAAAATATGTAGCAATAAAAATGTGTGCTCTGTTAACTACATCAGTTAGGGACAAAGGAGACCGTAAATTAATGGTTATCTTGCTGTTAACATCTGCTGGTATTTCAGACATATCTTTAGAACAGCCCAAGTTTTTCCTGAAGTCACTCAGACAGCCATCCTTTAGAAAATGAAATTGATTTTTCATCTTCTGAATTGGAAAAAGAAATAATTTGTTAGCTGTAGCCTTGAGCAAAATAAAAAAAAAGTGGGTTGACTTCATTTTTCACCTGTTTTCAATATTAATAGAGAGCAGAGGGCAAAATAAATCATATACATACAAATACATACAGTACTATCACTAAGCCATCAAAAACAAATACTTTCCTTGGTAATTATTGGTCATTATCTCTTCTAAGGACTCCTTTTCCCTCCACACTGCCTCTCATATTCAATCAATCATGCTACTTTGATATTCAGAATATCCAGTTCCTCTCATCTCCTGCATCACATTATTTACTACATTCATTTATATTCTATAGTATGAAAAAATATGCTACTATATGTAAGTAATACCTCATATCCTAATCTAGAGGTTTTGATGATACCAACAAAATATTTTCTAAGATATAGATTAAATTTATGTGTATTGAGTGTAGGGGTGCGTAGCTCAGATGCTGTATCAACTTTCGTCTTATTCCCTAGAGACAGGGTCTCTTCCTGAATCTGTGCCTAGACTGGCAGGCAGCAAGACAACAATCCTCCCATCTCTACACATCTGTGGCTACATCTGGCTTTATCCATGAGAGCTGAGGACCTGAACTTGGACCTTCAGTTGATGAGGTAAATGCTCTTCTCACAGACTCTCTCCCCAGCCTGAATTATTTAAGTGAACTTCTCAAAATTATTTTAATGGCTACTGAATACATTAATAAGTACAAATCTTTTGACTGCAACCATCTCCAACATCCTTAACCTTAAAATCGCCAATGGATCGGAGGCACTGAATTGACAGGCACAGTCCTATTCACCATCTCCCCAAGATCTGCTCATTTAACTCTTTCTCTGATGCTCAGTGAATGTAGCTTTAGGTCTGTAACGTGCCCACCCAGACAGGTCAATCCCCTCCCTCAAATTTTTCTCTTTAATTATTTTAACTGTAACAAGTCCACAGACATTATTAGTAGGGCCTCAGAGTTTAGCACACTGGCTTCATAATGGAAATATCACTCAGGCCACGAAACTCAGCTTGCAGACAGCACCACCAGTCAAAGAAAAACAAAGACTTAATCCGTCAAAGTCTATAGTTCTGGGAGTCTCTATATGTACTAACTTTGCTTTTTTGGCTTCTGTAGTTTCACTTCACTTCTGGCTAACTGTTCTTGTTAACAGAAGTATATCAACTCAGAAAATGTCTTTTTACTTATTTAATGTGTGTGTGTGTGTGTGTGTGTGTGTGTTTGTGTGTTTGTGTGTGTGCTTAAAAGTCCATCCTGAGAAAGGCTTCATGTTACACGGAGATCCTGAAAACCAATATAGTCGCAAGTTGACTAATAAAGACTTTCTATTGGTTTAAATCCATGTCTCAACAGTCTTCACTTGTGGATACCCCACAACATGATAAAACACACACACACACACACACACACACACACACACAAACACACACACCAGAGCCCAGCAGAGATGGCACACGCCTTTAATCCCAGCACTCGTGAGACAGAGTCAGGCAGATCTCTGTGGGCTTGAGGCCAGCCTGGTCTATAAGAGCTAGTTACAGGACAGGCACCAAAACTACAGCAAAACCTTGTCTCAAAAAACAAAAACAACAACAACAAAAAAAAAACCAAACAAAACAAAACTACAACCACAGAAACAACCTTTTCAAACATACTCAAACATTCATAAACTGAATCCTACTAACACACATACATACACACACACACACACACACACACACACACACACACACACACTCACTACACTATGGTGATTGACCTAAATTAGGTCACTGTGCACCATGTGCACCGACCATGTCCAGCCATTTGGTTGTCGCAGCCAACATATGTATTGAGCACCAACACAAGCTGAGTTAGTATCATGACTTCATCACAGCTGAGGAGAGAAGACTCTTAATATTTATTCAAGAGCAGCCAAGAAAAGGCTGCCGTGAGGAAACCTGATGATAGCAGTTCCAGCTTAGAGAATCACAGTTGCTGCATTGAGGATGGGGTCCTTGCTGATCATTTGCTTCTGGGATAAAAACCAGATAACACTCTGCTGGTCGAAGATGACTGAATGTTCAATTATCTAATGTATATAAAATCTTCTATAAGCTCTGTCTACTATCTGTGACTATTTCTACAATTAAAAAGGCACTATGACCTAGAACTTTTAGTCGTGTGATTTGTGTGAGGTTTTGTACAATCATTTAGCTATTTATCTATAAATTTATCTATATGCTGCTAAGGCAAACACAGAGAGGATCACTTTGCATCTGACAGGTGGGATGGATAGGAGTGTAGAGGTGTGAGTTTGATGTCTGAACAGTACAACTGAATTCAAATCTAACTCTTCAAATAATTTTAGTTCTAAAACCATCTCCTGAGAATCAAGTAAATTTCAGGGACTTTGAAAGAATTTCTCTGTATCAAAGATTGCCAGGTAAAATCAATGTGATTTCTAGTAAAAAATAAAAAAAAACTTGGCTTCAAGAAATACCTAGGGACTATCTGAACTCTGAACTTATTCTGGGTCCCTACCCCTTCACAAGTTAAAATGGCATTTGGGATGCCTTTTCAGCTGCAAATGTAATCTTTAGTTTTTCACAAAGTAGAGTCTAGAGAGCCCTGGCCCGCAGCTGTGTAATCAACTGTAGTTTACACAGACAAAATATCAGTGTGCCCTTCCACTTTGTTAATAAAGAGCAAAATTGCTCCTTGCACCAGAAATGTTTAGAAGAAGTATAAACGGCGAGCAGAAAGGGAAGGCTGGGTGCATATAGAAGGAAGGGCCTAGTGGAAAACCTAAAAGACCTGAATTTTACCGAAGCAACCACACAGGGGGTTTGGTTTTCTAGAAATTTCTCTCAATAAACAAGCCTACTGAAGATTTGTGCAAGGAAAAAAAAAAGACAGAATAAAATAGAAGTACAACTTAGTATTTTTTTTTTTTTAGGCCCAATGTCCTTTATTTATGGCTAGAAACCAAATATGAGTGAGTACATCCCATGTTCCTCTTTTTAGGTCTGGCTTACCTCACTCAGGATAGTGTTTTCTATTTC
>NC_022028.1:5210870-5239105 GCF_000317375.1 Microtus ochrogaster | reverse complement strand
TGTATATATTCCATACTTTCTTCATCCATTCTTCCATTTAAATATATTAACATAACAGTTTTAGAAACCATTAAGACAGGTCAGTAGGTAAGAAATGTCCAACTTAAGTCAACTAACTAATGTGCAGAAAAAGATATCAATTTAAAAACAAAACTCCACTTTGACACTTCATAAAGGAAACTGACTTTAACAACCATCGGCATCAATTAAAGATTAAATTAAAAATACAAAAAGTATAATCCAGAAGCTACCACCTGTCTACATTTCATTAAGGTTCATAAGAATCAGGATGCAGTCTTGTGGGATTTTCCACCTCCACAAAACATGTCTATTGTTGTCTTTGTTCAGCGCATGTTAGCACAGTCATGTTAGTGAGATTTCTAGTCAGTCCTGAAAACATAAACATGAATAACATGAATAAGACTTGAGCAGGTTGAGCTCATATATTTAGTATACAAATACACACACACACATGTAAACACACACACATACATGTAGGAATAATGAAAACGATAGAGAGAGCCTGAATTTAGAAAAGAGAAAGGAAGTCTGTATGGAAGGGTTTGGAGGGAGGAAAGAGAAGGGAAAAGAATGTAATTATTGTTGCAATTCAGGCAGAAAATTACAGACCACCACACATACAAGGCCAAATTATAGTCCTTTATTAGCCAAAGAATGGCAGGAGAGCCTTGTCCCCAAAGAATTTTTGGCCCTGAAGCTCAGAGGTACAGTGTTTACGAGGAAGATCCACAAAAATACAATGTTATGATTCTCAGATATAGGTCAAAATAACCCGGTAATATTTGTCTCAGTTCTGCATTCAGCAGCTAGTTTGGTTGGGCATCTGTGATGTGGTTGCAATATATGAAGGGTAGGAATATAAGTCAAGTGAAATAAAAAAACCAGTTATGGAGAGAGGGATGACCTGCAGAACTATTAACTCTGTAGTATTAGGGTAAAGGCAGAGAAAAATTGGAGATGCTGTGTTAAGAGAGACTTTATTTATAGCGATATATAGGCTCCTATAGATATATGTACCTAAGCAGAGTAAGCCAAAAATAAAATTTGGACTTTTACGTATATAATCTTAAAATATGAATTGTAAGACAAACAAACAAAAGTAATTAAGGGACAACAGAGAAACTCCATCTTGGACCAGTATACCATGCCAGTACACAAAAATCCTTGTCACCTGTATTAGTTATGATCTCAGTGTCTGACACATAAGAAAATGTATGTTTTAAAGTTATAATTAGCATACACTCTGCTTTTTGTTACCATACAAATGAAACACACAGTTACTTATTTGGTAAGGCAACGTATTTTGTTAATGATTGGGAGGTGGGAAGTTGTGATGCACGATAATCCTCTGAGCCAAACTGCCTCCATAATTTATGTGTCAGCTATGTCCACTTGCAAAAGGTCATTCATAGATGAGCTTGCTGACTGTCCATATTCCTTCACAGAAGGAAGAGTCAGAGGGTGACAGGCTCCTCACCTGAGTGTGCAGCTATTCTTCCTAACCTGTTGTACATATTGCGCTTGACCATGGGGAGGACTAGAGTACGTGGGTGTGGAAAGACTAGGGGAGCACACTTCACTCATTCCACTATAGAAAAGTTATTCTTCATGCTGTGTGCACATCTCCCAGTTCAGCCATGGACCACATTTATTATTTTCTGAGAAAAACAAAAAAAAAATAAGCAAATACCATACTGAAAAATGTGTGCATGTATAGCAAAAATATAGGAAGGATACTAAAAAAGGAAACACGTCTCTTAAAATAGCTGGCAATTTCCCTAAACATGTCAAGGGTTCAGCATTCTGTAGATACCACACATTAGACAGAAAACAGAGTGATTAGTTATTTCTCAATGCGAAAAGTTTTCCAAGGCAGAGAGGATGATACTTAAAAAATTCCTGTGCTACGAAAGAATTTGGCTGCACAAATATGTGAATTGCAAACACTGAGTTGAGAGTTTAGGGTCCCAGATGAGGTGCAGAGAGAAAAGTGGGTCTGAGCAGATCCCATGAGCCCTGGGAAAGAACAAGCTCACAGCTATGTGCAATAACAAGCTCCAGAATCCTCTAAACGGAACGCCTCGCTTGTTTTCTTCCTTTGTGACCACCATAACAGCTTTATATAAAAAATCTGGAAAACATAATATATCAATTGGTTTTTTTTTTCCAGGCAATTACACAATTGCCACAGAGTTTTGGTCACATGTTCAGTGCTTTCTTAAGGTGGTATGGAGATTGCAAACATCTTACCTGAAAGAAAATAGGAGAAAATTGGACATTTAAATGCAAATGACACTTTAAACATTAAGCACATCTCTATTCAATACGCAAATACTACTGACTGGAAGGAAATAGTTTGAATTTAAAAAGTGTCTATGCTATTCTCATTCCTTGAAAAAAAGCATTCAACTGGACACAAGGTCTTCTAACACTACATATGAATTATTTTAGAAAATGATTTGCAGTTACATAAATCCTCCAAAAGTAAAAGTGAAGTTCAAACAAAAGTCAAAGAAGCCTCAATGTCCCCCATTCTGTTTTCCTGTTCTAAGTATATGGGTGACTACTCTTGCTATTGTCCCTGTTAAGCAATATTAAGAACAACTACTGTATTTTTCCTCATTAAAGTACTATATTTACATAACTTAGTCCTATTTTTAAAGTACTTGAGGCACATTTAGAATATAACTGAAAGCCAAATTTGCCTAGTGAAATAGCTGTTTTTGACAAGTGTGTCTTATTTCTGACATATGCTGTACAAGCAATTGTGTTAGGATGGCATCCATCAGATGTAATGGGATGCTAAAAATTGGCACAATCATATTTCATCCCAACAAAAGCATGCACAGAAAGTTCTAATAGGTAGCTCCCAAATGTAAAAATCTTCCACTTGATTTTCAAAGTATTGGTTGGCATGAAATAAAAGAGCACAAAACATTCACTTCTCTCAACTAATGTAGTCATAATGTTTATAATTCCATATTGGTGGGTTGAAATTAATTTCTACTCAATATCTGTTTATGGTATCTAAATCAAGATGACATTCATTATCATTTATAAAATGTGCTTGCTAATGCTGTGTCTTTTTGCATTTCATATTCTCTTGATGGATCAGCCAATTCTTGAGTTAATTTTATGCATTTTTGCTGTACATGGATGTCTATTTATCTAAGCTAATAAAAATAACTTTGCCAATCAGTTCTAATGGACAACTTCATCATACAATTTCACTCTAAATTTAAGCCATATTTCTTTTCTCCTAACAATCAGTACCAGTGCAATCTGGAAAATGTCCTTGATACAAGCAAGAGGAAGATTTCTCAACTTATAGAAATAAAGTAGGAAGTGAATGATGCCACAAGACTTCCTCTATGTTCTTTCATGTATAATCAAGTATCAGTTATCATTTTCTCAGTAGAGAATAAAACCATAATAAGATGGTGTGCCATGCTATTACTTTTAAAGAGTTGATCATGCTAATTAGTATGGTCTGTTTAGAACTTCTACAAAGGAGAATCTGAGCACAAATTACAGCAATGTGTTGCCGTGAGATCCCATGAAGAGGATTCTACATCCAGCACATAAGCACTGCCTTGTAGATGTTGAAGTCACAGATTAAGGGTCAGGAGGGTTGGAGGTAAGAGTTGGGCATCTGCCGATAAAAATTCAGGGAACCGAAGCACAGAGGAAAATTAAAGATGATGTCATGGAGTAACACTGATCAAGAAGGATGTAAAGACATAGGTAATTATTGTACCTCCTTCCCAAACCAGAGAGTTGTATGATTTCAATATGTCACCAGTATTGGGAAAAAAAAAAAAAAACCTTCAGGTGTGAAAGTTGAAAAAGAGGCATTGATCAAGAAGTCTAGGAATAACACAGCTGTAAAGGATTAAGGGATGGAGGGTGGGGAGCTTCAGGGCAGACCTTGGGGTATCTGTGTGCAAAATTACAAACTAGTGTGATTGGAACAATGGGTAGTTTTAGGCACTCTCCAGTAAGTGTCTATATAAATGATCACCATGTGATTGAATGGCTCTTAAACCAGACATGTGACTTTGACCTTAGGCTATTTGTCTGTATGCTTGATGACATACAATGACAAAGAAATTATTCCTGTAAATTTTAAAGGTGAAATATGGTTGTTCGGATTATTTGAGAAATAGTAAGTGCATCATAGAAACATAAGATTACAGACCATTTATCATTTAATAAGAGGTACTTGAAAGTCACAAATTTCTTCAAATGTGGAAGAAGTGCTTTTAACTTTAAACACATAATCTATTTAAATACACCCTAAGAGATCAAATGCAATGTTAGATTGCACTAATACACAACATAACTATTAACTGAAAGCATTAAATATATGCAGTCTCAAATGAATGATCAGTTTGCATAAGACTGACCTAAACTTAATTATGATTTGATAACACGTAACATTAGGAAGGTTTACTTTGCTTCTTGATTAAAAAGAAAAACCTTTTTTCATGAGGGATACAGGTGTCCCTGTAGATATTCCACACTTCTCTCTAGGCTTATAAGAACCAGCAGAAGGAATACAAAGGACACAAGTCTTGAATCACATGTGGGATTTAAGGTTTAAACTACTCAAGTATTAAACTGAAAAAAGGGGTGGGGTGGGGAATTATTTACTACTAGATATAGCTAAGAAAAAAATTAAAGCAGAGGCTTGGGAAACAATGACTCAGTTGGTAAAGTCCTTGCTGTGCAACTCTGAGGACCTGAATCTGAGCTTTAGCTCCCATGAATAGAATTGGAAGTTGCAATGAACTCAATTGTCACAGCAGTAGGGTCTCTGGGTTTTATAGGCCTGCTAGTCTACCTAAATCCTTAGTTCCAAATGCCAGTGAGACATTCAAGGTGGGCAACCAAGCATGGTGACATACAATTTTAATACCAGCACCCAGGAGGCAGAGCAGGCAGAGCTCTGTGAGTTCAAATCCAGCAATGCCTACATAGTGAGCTCAAGCCAAGGCTACACAGTCTCCAAAATGGAAAAAAGAGTCAGTATGAATCGTACTGTGGTATAACACACCATCCACTGTTGAACTCTGGCCTTCACATGAGTTTGTGTGAAGCGAGAAGCGGGACTAAAGGTAGTGGAGGGGAAAGGAGAGGAGGAGGAGAAGAAATGAGAGAAAACGTGAAGATAGGAGAGGGGAGGAAAGTTAATACACCCATCCCATGTTCATGAGGTGGGGTTAGGATGCAGATGGGTCTAGGATGGAAATATATTGAAGACAGAGATTGGCATATCAGGTGCCAGGGCTGTGTTCTCTGGAATACAGAAAGGAGGATTCAGAAACTCCAGTTCTATTTAAAGGTAGAGAGGATAAAGCTATGGTCCTAAAACCAGATCAGATGATGGAGAGATTTAGGACCTTTTCTTGTTTTATGCCTCATGGCTTGCCATGCAGGTTTATGAGATTTACAGTGAGTGGCCAAATAAATCAACTCCACCTGGTGTAATGGCCCTTTTTCCCCCAGGGATCTGACTTTGAACTTCACCTGTTCAGCCATGTTATTTATGGCACCTAATAGTATCGAGGAGTCTGTTATGAACTCCAAATTACTCATTTAAAAAGCTATCTGCCTTGTCTAAGCAATTGGCTCTCCTAGTCAAGGGATAGACTTCATTGGAGACTCTTCCATCACATAGAAGCTGGTTTTGTTTGTTCATGATCTCAATCTATACGTGCACTCCGAGGCGCAAGAAAAATGAGTAATTTAAAAAGAGTAGCCTGATATTGGCTAATAGAGATGAATGATAACGACACGGAGATGATTTCACAGTGAGGAGTGAAGTATCGGACTATGGGATTATTTGGGATGGCCAATAAAATGGGCAAGGAGCAAGAGGCTGTATCCCAGAAAAAAAAAGGAAGGGGAGAGAAGGAAGGAATTAGTAAATCTCTGAGCCTTTAGCACTAGGCATTCAACCAGGTGATTTAATTGTTGGAGGTGTGAGTATCTTCATCTCCAGTGCCAAAATAGGCATAAAAGAATCAATGTAAAACTTAGAGAAGGAGCCTAGTAACAACAAGAACTATAACAAGTGTGTGTTCCCTAGAGCAGCTTTAAAAGTGTCCTGTTTATTGTATCTACCATGATACTAAATACCAAAGCATTCTTTCTAACAAATCAAGGTGGAAATGCATGTTAGCTAAAAGACACCCATATTTTAAAAAATATTAAGTAAATATGTTACTTAGCAGTGTTTGTCTTCCTTTACAACTTCAACTTCATACATAATGTTTAACTTTTAAATAAATAATAAAATAACACAAAATTGAGTTTTATTGCAGGTAACAATTGTATTTTTAAATACAGGAAAGGAAAGCTACAGTAAATTAATTTCCAGTTTCTCAGATTTTGGGGAAAGAATTCTAAGCATATAACCTAATTAGCATATATTATAATTGAGCTAAATACATAAGAGAAAGTGAAAATATTCTTGTATTCACAATAAAATAAGAGTCATGAGTTGATTTTCATAGTTTCTTAACAAATTCCTAAGGTAGAAATGTCTCTAATTGCCATCACACTTGGCTGCAGCTGGCAGTATAAGCACATACATGACTGATTTGCTATAGTTAAAAGTAAATAGAAGTTGGAATTTTTATTCATATGGATCAGCTTATAGGTAGATAAATGGATAAATAGGTGATTATACTGTTTTAAAATATTTTCAACATGTTGGAAGTTTAAACTGTGAAACTTAATACTTTCTGAATTTTTATTCATATTTTAGGTAGCCAGGTGAAGATATAGCAAAAAAAAATTGTTGTAGGAGCTGTGGGCTGCGTTCCGGCCACCCCAGCTCCTGGTCGCCTGGCTAGCTTTGCCCCAAAATAATTACACAAACCCTGTATTCTTTTAAACACTGCTTGGCCCATTATAGCTAGCCTCTTCTCTACTAACTCTCGCACCTGGACTAGCCCATTTCTAATAATGTGTGTAGCACCCCAAGGTGCACTTACCAGGAAGATTCTAGCCTATGTCCATCCTGGGTCAGAGCTTCATTGCCTGTGCCCAGGAGAGGGGAGCATGGCCTCTGATCTCACTTCCTCTTCCTCCCAGCATTCTGTTCTGTTTACTCTACCCACCTATGTTTTAACTTATCAGGGCCATGCAGTTTCTTTATTACTTAACCAATGAAATCAACAGATTGATATATGACACTCCCACATCAAATTGTCAAGTAAATGGGATTTATGATTAAGAGCTTAAATTTTATTTTGTGAAAGTTATTCCATGCCCAAATTAAAATATTCAGTATGGTGTTTGGAAAGAAATCAGACATGAGCCATTAATTAGAGTTAATTAAAATTAAGCAATTTGAATGCACATTTGCCATTGCTTCTAATATATCATCAAGACAGTTCTAATTCAGTCAGCACAGCCAGAGTGAATGTGGCCTCTCATCAAGTACACCCATTTGAGAGAAGATGGCTGCCACTGAGTAGAGGCTGCTCCACTGAAGACTGACCTGAAAGAGAGAATGGTAGACTTACTTCAAATAAAATATTCATCAGTATTCCTTCTCCGTGAATAAACTCAATTCCTGATTTGGGCATCAGAATGCTCACAGAGATGTTCCAATTCTATTCATATATAATATTTGTAGAGTTTTCATCCTCAATCAAGATGTGAGTTAAATTCATAGAGGCAGAACTGTGCACATCCCCTGACTCAGAACTCATGTGAAAGCAAGTGTCTTGGCACAAGGCAGCAATCAATGAAGCTTAACTTGTTAAATAAAGCTCAAGGTTGATGAAACAATAAAAGTACGCCCACAACCAAAGTCATTTCCAATGCACGTCAAAGCAGATGTGAGTTTCATTAGATTTTATGGTATTGACATTTATTTCATTTATACATAAGTACATTTTATTTTTGTAGGAGTGATTATGATGTGCATAAATAATATGTGTGTGTGTGTGTACATCTGTGAGTGTGCATGTGTGTGAATTTGTACATGTGCCTACTTTGTGGAAGGTGAGGGGGTAACTTCAAGTTTTGGTCCTGATCTACTACCTAGTTTGAAACAGTCTCTTACTGTGCAATGCAATTTTCTTAGATTCTTCTGTCTCTACCTCTAATACTACCCTAAGCATGCTGGTACTACAAGCACAAGTGTTATGTATAGTTTCTGGTGCAAACAACTCAGTGCCAAGCACTTTCTCCATGGAGTGATTTCCCTAGACCCTAGAAAGCCATCTTTCAAGTCCAGCGTCTACTCTATTTTTCTACAACATCTTTTTTCTAGTAAGTACAGATGTTTTTTTTTTTTAAAAAAAGACTATTTTCTTTTTAGAAAAACCTCTCATGAGTATATAATTAGACTTCTTCGGAAGAACAGACATGAGGTTTCCTTCTCTCTGTCTCATTCTCTCTGTCTCTGTCTGCCTGTGTTCTTTATATTGTTGAATATTCTTAACTCAATCATTCTCGATTTAAGTGTTGAATTTATCCAAAAGACAAGAAACAAAAATAAAAAAAAGTATAAAGCAAAGTTTACCATCTTCACAGAAACATCCAGAATGTTTGACTGAATGCCTGAGACCAGAGACACGGCACATGGCATTTGCCCTTACAACGACAGTATGCTGTATATGGCCTAACTGCTCCTGTTATATACTTGGTGAAAAGAAAAAAAAATCCAGAAACAGATATAAAAGGATGCAAAAAACTTAGGTCAAAAGTCTATGCATTGGCCTGTTTAGCGCACACTGCTATTTTTGTGACCATGCAGAGTGAAATTGGGTAGTTTTCCCATTGAATTACTGTATTGCATGCAGCATCAAATGTGGCCACGGTTTGGTATCTGCATCAGAGAGAAGAATGGATATTACAACACTTCATGTCTCTGATCATGTTTGTTGAATTCAGACTCCTGTGGCTGCTTTCCTGGCTAGTGGAAGGCCCTAGGATGAGGACAGAGGTATCTATCCTGCCCAGTCCTGCAATCGTTCAGTCACAAAAAATGTTAACCTCTTATCTCAGGCTTCTTATTAACTCTTACAACTTACATTAACCCATAATTCTTGTCTGTGTTAGCCCATGACTTTGAACTTTTTATCAGCGAGGCATTATCATCTTGCTTCCTCTGCTTCCGGGTTTTGACTGCAGATGGCGTCTTTCCTCTTCCCAGAATTCTCTTGTTCTCATTGCTCCACCTCTACTTCCTGCCTGGTCACCCCACCTATACTTCCTGCTTGGCTACTGGTCAATCAGCATCTTATTAAAATACAAGTAACAAATCTTTATAGGGTACAAGATCATTGTTCCACAACACTAGGAGGTTAGTGATATTCAGATATCTCTTCTCTTTTATCTTCATAAATTTTATTTAATACATAAGATATAAATCATTTATAAATAGACATATATTATTATATGATATACATATTTATAAATAGACATACATATAGCACATGATATTTTATGCATATATATATATATAATACCCAAGTCCTATCAACCATATGTATCTATTTTTCAGTACATATCATTTATGTTGAAAACATTCCATAATATTCTAGTTTATGTTTTTGCAAAAAATATTTTTTATGTGAATGAAAGGTTTGCCTGCATGTATGCATGTCCATGAAGGCCCATTTAAGTCAGAACTCCTGGAACTGGGGTTACAAGTTGTGAGCTGTGTGTTCTGGAAACCAACCCAAGTCTCTGTAGGAGTTGCATGTGCTGTAAACAAGTGCTACACAGTAACTACCATAATGACACACCAAAGCTTTAAAATTCTAAATGCATTTTTTTCTTTCTTTATCCAATATTCTCCACTGTTCCCTGGCCTCTATAAGTTATATTCCAACTTCTAGGAGACCAGTGGCTTTACATTCAAAATAAAGGAAATCATATAGTGTTTGCCTTTCTGTGCCTGGACTATTATTACTTCACTTTAACATAGAGGCCTCTAGTTAGATGAATGATATTGTAAATATAATAACAGTAATAACATTACCCATTAATATAGAATATTATTCTATCATGTATCTATAACATGCTTTGTTCATTAATTTACCAGTTGATATGTATTCAGATAATCTCTATTCTTTGGCAATTGTGACTAATGCTATAATGAAGATGAAAGGGAAGGTGTATCTTTGGCAAGCTATTTTCATTTTCTTTGAAATACAGTCACTGAGTAGTGGTGTGTGCATGCCCTGAGCTAGTTCCAGATTTATTTCTTTGAAAAATCTCCATACACTATTGTTACAAGAAGGTGGTTGCTTGTTGGCTCCCAACTTCTCAGTCCCGAATAATCACACAGAAACAATATTATTTAAATCACTTCTTGGCCCATTAGCTCTAGCTACATATTGGTTGACACTTATATCTTAATTTAATCCATTTTTAGTAATCTGTGTATCCACATGTGGCTATGGCTTACCTGGTAAAGTTCTGTCTGGCTCTGGCAGGGCTACATGGCTTCTATCTTATTCTGCCTCCTTTTTCCCAGCATTCTGTTTCGTTTTTCCCACCTAGCTCTCTTCCCCTATCAGCCCAAAGCAGTTTCTTTATTGACCAATGATATGCACAGCATACAGAGGGGAATCCTCTGTATAATCTACAATATTGAACAGACGTCCCGGCATGTGCCACATTCATGGCAGAACTTGCTACAGCACTGGGAATACAGATGAATGCTTCATGTGTGGCTGGCACATGCAATCTGAGGATTTGAACTTAGGTGGTCTGGCTTGCATAGCAAGCACTTTGTCCACTGAGATATCTATCTAACTTCCATACATCAATTATTAAAGAAATAAATATTTGAAGGATTTTTCTATATTATTTCCTCAATGTTCATTATCCATCAATGTCATTACTGACTTTCCAAACCTGCAAAAATAAATGCATATTAGCAAAAATATAATTTCCCATTCTTTGAATTTTAGACAAGCTATCCATTTGGTTTTTTTTTTTTTTTTCTCGAATAGTGGCAAGGAAAGCTTCTCTTCTTGTCAGCCAAGTTTGGCGACCATTTGGATTTAGACACTTGATTGTCATTGTGCAATTATTTTAGGCACTTGAAGACAGGGTGCTACCACCAAAGAGCATGCACATGGAAGGCCAGTGATCAATACGCAGTTCAGACTCACATGACTGGATTAAAGAGCAAACATACTTGTTTGGTGGGGTCTTCATAGAACCATACTGAACATATGACTGGCTTTATCAGTGTTCATTAAGTCCTGTATACTTTCAGTTTCATTGCAGATAAACATATTTGAAAAGCATGACTATATATTTTCCTGCTGACATGTAAATATATTAAAAAAACCCTAATTAATCATGTCATACCCTAGGATGATTAAATAATGTCAGTTTACTTTGGTGTCAGTGTTTGCCAAGGTGAAGAGTCAACAATTATTTTGGAATCAGGTTTCAGTATAAGCTTCCTGAGACTGAGTTCCAGGAGTCATTTAGAATAAGACAAAATCAAGGTTAGTAAAAATAATAGAGAAAATTAAATCAATTTTTCCTCCTCATGCTATCTCATAGCACACACTAAAAGATATATTAAAAAGGAAGTTTCTTTATGCCTCTCAAACTTAAATACTCATTCATTGACAAAGAATTTGGAATAAGCACATTTTAGATATAGAATGAATTTTTACCTTTCACCTATTTTTAATATGTGGTTTGAAAACTAGTCTTGTATAAAGGATGATGTCTCTACCACCATAAATAATCAATATCTATTTCATAAACAATCAAGACAAGAAAAAAAATCACTTATTGATAGGATATCTTGTACAGAATTTCATTGAGCTTTCATTTGGAGGTTAAAAGAACAGAAAATTGATTTTACAGAATTTTATTTTTCCCTGAAGCATTGAATTTAAACTATTTTTCTTCACTAGAATTTCTTTACTTTGTGTTCTTCAGTTAGTCACACTGAAAGACTGGATGGAACATAGGAGTAGTAAAATTAATATTATAGATGGGAGAGGAGGGAGATGTGGTTTCCAGTTCAACAAGGGATGCTCAAAGCCTTTTTCCCAGGGTCTATGTTGTCAGATGTATTGATGGGAGGGATGATGCAGAGAGAAACTCAGAGTGTGATCCACAGAAGCATCACTTGGTGCTAGCTAGTCGTATGTCAGTTTGACACCCAAGCTAGAGTTATATGGAAAAAGGGAGCCTCAAGTAAAAAATGACTCCATAAAATGTTGTAAAGAATTTTCTTAATTAATTATAGATGGTAGAAGGCCCTGTCCATTGTGAATGGGGCTATCCCTAGGCTAGTGGTCTCGGTTCTATAAAAAAGCAGGCTGACAAGCTATGAGGAACAAGTCAACAGGCAACACTCCTCCAAAGACTATGCATCAGCTCCTGCCTCCAGGTTTCTGTCCTGTTTAAGCTCCTGTCCTGACTTCTTTCAGAGAGGGACTACAATATGGAGGTGTAACCCCAATTAACCTGTTGCAGGCCTTCTAGAACTGAAATAATCACACAGAAACAGTATTAATTGAATCACTGCCTGGCCTATTAGCTCTAGATTCTTATTGGCTAACTCTTACATCTTAATTTAACCCATCTCCATTAATCTGTGTATTACCACATGGCAGTGGCTTACCAGGTAAAGTTCTGTCCGGCTCCAGCTGGGCTAAAATGGCTTTTCTCTGCCTCTGCCTCCTTTCTCCCAGTGTTCAGCTTAGTTTTCCCCACCTACCTCTATTACCCTATAGCTCTGCTATAAACCCAAGACAGTTCCTTTATTTATCAATGGTAATCACAGCATACAGAGGGAAATCCCACATCACCTCCCCATTTCTGTTTAAATAAAAAGGAAGGTTTTAACTTTAACATTGTAAAATTACGTATAACAAAACAGGTATCAAGCAAAAATTATAGTTACAATATTTATATCTACTTTATCTTTCAGTAAAACTAAGGAAAACTATAACTATAAATTCTTCATTTCCATCAAAGACTGCAGAAGGATATAATATTACCTAAGTACATTGGGAACAACTTCCAAAACTAAAGAATTGACAGAAGCATCTCATTGTCTGGACAGTTACTCAAAGTTTTCCTGTAACAATTGGAGCCTCAATCTTCAACCTACAGGATCATAGTATCCAAAAGACTTTTTCACGAAGCAGGAAATTTCAAAGACAGTTCCACCTGTATTGGCAGTTTGTCTGTCACTTTCTTCTGTGTCCTGCAGAATGTCTGACAGACTCTTTCATGAAGCAGGAACCCTGAAGAATCACTCGCAGTCTTGATAAAAATGTGCAGTCACAGGCTCAAATTTAAACAATGCTCCTAATTCATAAGGACATTTACATCTGAAAAGAGCTGATGTATGTGCCAGGTTGTCCCACAGATAGGACAGCTCTACTAGAATTGGTTATGAGTTCTGGTTTTATGCTGTGAAACAAACCAACATAGTGATATGTTTATGGTACAATTATGGGGCAAAGCCATAAATAGTCCATGAGCAGCATAGGGGTGCTCATTTGTAAGTTCTCTGCTGTTTGCAATTTGTGAGAGTAACATCAATTATATAAAATTTCCAATCATTTTACCTAAATAGAGAGGCTACTGGAGTACAATTAGCAATGGAGTTATTAATTGCAAGGCTGCTCCTTCAGGACCTGAATAGATTTATACTTTACACTTTACTTTCTTCTATAATTTGAGCTACGAAGTGGTTGTTTGGGGGTGACTGAATTATAAAAACTGCATAAATTTCTTGGTGTAAGCACAAACACTTATTTGGGCTTCCACTGAGGATTTGTGTGGCTTATGAAATTGGAATTTATATAAAAATGTATACATATATATGTCCTATATACATACCCTATATTTTCATAATAAAAGTATGTATTATAGTTATGTTTCAGAAGATTAGTTCTTTCCACAAGGCTGGCATATATATACATATACAGATAACAAACACACATGCACACATATGCATGTATATGTATATTGTATATGTGTATATGTGTGTATATGTATGTATTCCATCTTGTTAGAATATATGTATATATGTTCATGTATGAATCTATAGATGCATATGCTCACAATCTATACAGTTAAAGCATAATGTGTATGTGTGAGTGTGTGTGTGTGCATGCATGTTTCCATGTGTAAGGGTTGTATAGATATTTTCTATGAATTGGAATATTTCCTCTTGGAGGAATAAAGCAGGTTCCTAACACTCCAGAAATAAATGATCCTCCCAATACTTAGTAAGTAAATGAAATGTCCAAGATTCTGCATTCCCTCTCTAACATTATGAATCAGGAAACATTTGCTGTGTAGAGGAGACTCTCTACATGGTGAAGATGCATACAAATTGTGTATTAAGCTCCAAATATTCAGCTTTCTTAAATCACCACCCAGGCTGTTGATGCAGCTGTCCTTAAGGTACCCACATACTCAAGTCACCTACAGAAAACTACTGACTCATTAAGCTACACTTGGGTAGAGTCCTTCCTTTGCTCTGTCATTGGTACCATATCTGGCATGAATTACTGTTTGCTCATGTCTTCCCCACACATTCACATAAAAGCACATGTATATGTATATATCTTTAGGTCCTGCGGTTTGTTGAGCTAGTCAGTTAACTTATGGGTCATCTGCCCTTGATGCTGTTAACAGAGACACCGCCTTTGTCTCTCACATGGTTTCTTTCCAAATATTGTTTCCACTAAAAGAATTGTGCACCTCAGTAGCCTGTCTTCACAACTGTGGTCTCAATGTTTGTATAGTGCAGTTCCTGTTTTAGGAAGGTAATGTTGGTAATGAAACAAAGTAGAAACTCCACAGCTTTCTGGTGGGAAGTTAATGGCACCACATGCCATAAGGCCGGTAAGAATACAAAGTGAGGGAAATACAGGGATTGTCCATAGGGAAGTATGAGTAACCCTGGGTTATAGATATAACATAAGACCTGGAAATACTTTGCAGTATATGTGCTAAGAATCTGGCTTTACACACATTGATTATGTGTTGGTTTAAATGATATGTCCCCATATTCTTGGGTGTCTGAAAACCTACTTTGCAGGTGGAGACACTGTTTTGGTAAGTTTAGGAACTGTGCAAATGGAGAAAGTATGCCACTGGGAACTGGTGTTAAGGTTCCTTCAGCAGTTTGCGATTGAGTCCACTCTCTTTGCATCCTTTTTGTGATTCAAAACATTCACTATCAGCTGCTGTTCCAGCGCCTGCCACCTGCTGCTTCTACTCCATAATAATGTACTCTGAAGCTTTGGAACCATAAACCAAATAAATCCTATCTGTTCTAAATTGTCTTGGTCATGCTGTTTTACCACAAGAATAGAGAAGTGATGACTACAAGTCATTTTTATAATATGTGGTGAAAACATACCAGAACAAGTCATATTAAAAACACTCCCACATGTAATAGTCAAGGAACATTGTGGATAAAAAGGCAGAAAGATTGTAAAAGCCAGAAAATCATGGAGTTTGTTGTGAGATTGTGTCTCCTCAAAAAAATTAGATACTACACCTATAAAATCTTACTAACACAATGGCCCAAATGTGAACTGAATACCAGGCTGAGCTGCAGTCTCGGGCCATGGATGGGTGGGTGGTCCTACTACAACCCTGGTCTCTTTGCTGTCCATGATCCATATTGCCACCAAGGGCCACATGGAAGCCAGGGTAGGTGGCAGGGAAAGGTGGAGGGGGTGGATAATCCTCCACATGGGGCCAAATTGGGATCTAAACACCACACTGGCAATGGGGCTGTACTGATCTGAGTGGCCTGCTCTTTCACCCAGTGCCGTTATGATGTCCAGGCCCAAGCTGCAGTCTAGGGCCATGTCTGAGTCTGTGCCCCTACTGCTGATATTTCTGGGTCCTATTAAACACTGAAGGCTATACAAATGCCCAGGGTCTGGAACACCTCAGCGGACCATGTCAGTGTCTGGGAACGATGCTACCACTGAGTCCTTACCAATCTGAGTGGACTGAGTTGCCACCCATGGTCATGGTGATCTTCAGACCCAATCTGCTGCTGAGGGGCATGTTGGGTCCATGTTCAACAACAGCTAAGGTCTGTGTTGATGTCCTTTGCCCATGTTACTACAAGAGGCCCATGGGAGCCATTTGTGTTGAAGTCCAAGGGGGCTGCTGAGCCTGTATCACCCCTCACTGGCCCTGGAAGAGCTGGCCCCACTCCTTGCCAGCCCTTGTACAGTGACTGATGAACTTTAACATGGCAGAGCTGGCCTGGCCCCTTATAGGATAGAAGAGATGCCCCTCCCATCATTTCGGAAATCTGGCCCCACCTCTCACCTGAACTGATCAGTCCCAGTGGCCTGGACTGATAAATTCAGCTACCCAGGCACACATCCAGGGCATTGAGTTGGCACACATCAACATCAACCCTGTGTATAACATGCTGGAGCCATGAGAAGGCTGGTCCTACAAAACCACAGCCACAGAATCTCCATGACTCAGGACAACCGCAGGATGTTTGAGAAGCCGTTTTGGTGAGGGACCAGTATTGATGATACATCACACTACTCATTACACAGTGAACATTTGTAGGCGAAGCTGTTTGGACAAACGCATGACATACAACAACTCCCAGGTCCACTAAGATAAAAAGAAAATATGATGGAGAAGCAGCAAAGAGAAGAGAGAAGTGTTTTTGTTTGTTTGTTGGTTGGTGTTTTCATGTTTGTTTGTTTTAAATTGATATTTTTTATTTTTAATTTCCTTTTAAAATTTCCTTTGTGGGGGAAGGCTACAAGGGTGAAGAGCAAATATGGAGGGACTGGGAAGTGCGTGGGATTGGGTGCATGATGTGACATTTCCAAAGATCAATAAAAAATTATATTAAAAATAAAAAAATAATGTGAGCTGAACACCTAGGACACTAGTGGACAGGCAGGCCAAAGTGAATGAGGGAAAGGCCCATGAGGCCTCAACCCTGCATAGGAAATACAGGCAACTGAGGAAAACTATGAGCAGGAGAACAGGTCTTCTCCAGGAAAGGTCAAACCAACTAGCTGAGCAGTGCCAAGTGAGCAGCTCTGAAAACGACATAAAACTAGCATTGCACGAATTAATCAGGTTATATCTAGAATTGTGTACACACAAAATGCAAAATAACAATTAGTGAAAAAAGAGGCCATGAATTTGAAGAAAAAATGGGGATGGGTATAAGGAAAGGCTTTAAAGAGAGTAAAGAAAAGAAGCCGGGTGGTGGTGGCACACACCTTTAATCCCAGCACTCAGAAGGCAGAGACAGGTTGATTTCTATAAGTTTGAGACCAGCGTGGTCTACAAGAGCTAGGTCCAGGACAGGCTCCAAGGCTAGAGAGAAACGTGTCTTGAAAAAAAAAAAACACGAACAAACAACAAAAAACAACAACAACAACAAAAAAGAGAAGGTGAAATATTGTATAATCTCAAGAATAAAATTAAAAATCATATGCTTAGGGAGTACTCTCTTGGAATTTCTGAATATTATGAAATAAAATTTACAGGTACTGTTTTATTGACTTGCTGCTAATATTTGGCCTCAACATGTTCCAAATCTGTAATTGCAATAGATCATATTTTTCTAAATGTGGCCTTATAAACCTTATCCCTCTAAAATTTCTCAACAAGAACAAGAACATCATGTACCATGTTATTACACATCAGTATTTTCTTCCTTTCTTTCTTCCTTCCTTCCCTTTCTCCTTCCTTCCCTCCCTTTTTCCTTCCTTTCTCCCTTCCTTCATTTCTTCCTTCCTTCCATCCCTTCTTCCTTCCTTCCTTTCCTTCCCTTCCTTCCTTCCTTCCTTCCTTCCTTCCTTCCTACCGCCTTCCCCCATTCCCCCGCCTCTCTTCCTCCTCCTCAACTTCTGCATCTCTTTCATCTGTGTATTCTTATCCTCCTTTTCCTCTAAATAAGGATTGATGCAACCTTGACTGGCCTGGAACTCACTATCCAAACCTTGCTGGCCTGGAACTCACAAAGATTACTTTTTTGAACCTTTCTTTCTTCCTTCCTTCCCTTTCTCCTTCCTTCCCTCCCTCCTTCCTTCCTTTCTCCCTTCCTTCATTTCTTCCTTCCTTCCATCCCTTCTTCCTTCCTTCCTTTTCTTCCTTCCTTCCTACCGCCTTCCCCCATTCCCCCGCCTCTCTTCCTCCTCCTCAACTTCTGCATCTCTTTCCTCTGTGTATTCTTATCCTCCTTTTTCTCTAAACAAGGATTGATGCAACCTTGACTGGCCTGGAACTCACTATCCAAACCTTGCTGGCCTGGAACTCACAAAGATTACTTCCCTCTGACTTTCAAATTCTGGGATTAAAATCATGCATGACCATGCCCAGACCGAGGAATTTTTTCCAATGAAGACATTTTTAGTAATAAAATAAATGTGCTCCTTTTTTTTAAATTAAAAAACTTCAAGGTCATTTTGTACTCTCTCTCTCACACACACACAAATGGGAAATTGTACTAAAACATATTTTGAGAAATGTTAGATAACATTTATTCTAAAATTATCTTGGAAAGTAATTTGTCACCAGCATTCCAATATTGATATTCTGAGAAATACAATATTTTTCATGTCACTAGCCAGGGAATCTTTTCCATTGATAATATTCCTCTCCTTATGTTTCCTTTTTTATTTTATGAAAATTTCATTTTTGTCTTATTTTTTTCACAGGAGATTTCAAAATAGAAAAAAAAACATTTTGGAATTTGTTCTAGTTTGTGGGCCAACAAATGGTTCTTTGGTGATGAGTTCAGAGTCTGTCCTGTACACAGTGTGTCCTCTACAAGGAGTTTCTTGTCCCCTGAAGCTGGCTATTCCTAGTAGGCAGGTTGAACATAGAATATACTGTGTGCCCAGAAGTGTTGTTGACTGAAGGCCAGACAGGGTCTCCTCTTTTGCAGCCAATGTAGATTTCCCATGAGAGGAAAAGCAGCTAGGCAGATGGAGAGAAGGGAATCTTGCCAGGTATTTGCAGAGCTTTCTTGGCCCGTATGGGTTCCCCACAGTTCCTTACATAAATTGTATAAAATGCTCATTTCCATTCCCCATGTGCTTTCTACTGTTCTTTGCTGAGCATTTATTAAAAACACAAAAGAGTCTCTCCATCCACAAAAGGTCAAAACAGTAAAACCAGAAATTAGGGAGTAAGCCTGCTGGCTTCATCAGCACCGGAGAATAGAAAACAATGCATATTTAGCATCACAACTTCAATAGGTAATCAAAAACATGTTTTGGAGATTCAGGATTTTTAGGTACTAACATTAGCATCTAATGAGCGCCATTTCCATGTAGATATTGTGTTAATATTTAAAAGCAGAGTTCATTAGAACTATCATGGTGGAATAAAAATATCTCCATTTAAAAATTTTTACTCTATTATTTCAAATTTTCATATATATTTTGTGTTTTGATCATATATACCCCTGACTATTGCACACAAAATCCTATAAAACCCCACTTCACCATGTTCTCTTCCCAATTTCATGTTCCTTTCTTTAACCAGTTAGTCTAAAAGCTACTGTGCGTTAGGCTCACCCAGCAGAGTATGCATAAGCAACCAGGACCCACCAGCCTGCAGAAAAAGGACTCCCTTATTTTGAAACAGATGTAACTAGATTTCCAAAAGCTTTGGTAGTTTGAGAAACTCCATATCTGCAACTAAGATCAAGACAAAAGGTTCGCCTGTCTTCCTTAAGGCTCTAAGTCTAGAATTGCTTCAGATATTTGCCCGATCTGTTAGGCAAAAAACAACTAAAAGAGAATCAGAAAGTTTGTTCAATATAATTAACTCATTGGCATAACTAGAAATAAAGCTTGGAAAATAATTTTCTAATGTGGGCCATTATGGAATCAATGCTTTGTTTTTAAATATTCACTAATGTTATGTGGGTGCTTGTGCTGTAATGGCGTGAAACAAAGACGGAAGGAAGATCTACTATGTCACCCAAGCTCTCCTTAAACTCATGACTCAGTGACTAAGGATGTTGAACGTTTCCTTAAGTGTCTTTCAGCTATTTTAGATTCCTCTGTTGAGAGTACTCTGTTTAGGTCTGTACTCCAATTTTTATTGGATTATTTGTTATATTGATGACCAAGTTCTTTTTTTTTAATGTATTTTTTTGTTGAAAAGATTTCTGCCTCCTCTCTGCCTCCCATTTTTGTGCTCATTCTCTTGGCTGTTTTGATCTTTAATGAGACACCTGTGTGTTCAAACTCACATGAGTTTAAGTTTAACCATTGTTGAGTCAAAATATAGAACTGAAGTTTGAGTAAATAGGATAAAATATCTGAAAATGCAAGAATACTAAAGAAAAGATTAGTAAATAAATTCTGATGCAAGAAAGAGTCTCTGGGCCCTTAATTGCTAATGATGGTCTGTGGAAGAATTTAATCTTGTCATTAGAAGCAGGAACTAATGGTGGTACATACAGAGAGGGTGATGAGTGATTCATACAATAGTGGTGGTTTAACTAAGAGTACAGAAAAGTTAAGTAAAATACAGAGAACAACCAGTAAAGAAATCAGATATTTGTGATACTTACTAGCAATCTAGGAAAGAGAAACCAAAAAAATAAACAAGAACAAACAGACTGGGTATGTGTGTGTGTAGCAAAACTGAGGTCAGTTTCAAGACTCTGCTCATAGAGAAAGGAAACAGAGATTTAAGAAATGATACATGAAGGATATAATAAGCTCAAGATATGGCAAGATTAAAAATGAACTTCTTGATCCCGCTGCTTATCTGAGGAAAAATGCAGATGTGATTCTGTGCACTTGGCATGTGTGAGCTCTCAATGATGTCAATGCTGGAAGCTAGAAAAATACAGGCAGAAGAAAGGAGTCATGGTTGATGTTTTCATTGTGACTTGTTGTCACTGTGATATAGGAGACAGAACTGGGAAGATTCATATGTATGCCTATAATTCAGAAACTCCAAGAGAAGGATATGAATAATGGCAGCCACAATTTGCTGAGGCCTGGCTTCTGCCAGGAACAGAGCTAAGCATCTTAAACTACTGCTTAGAAAAATTACTTTGTACTAGCAGAAACACTGAGGCATGGAGAAATCAGGTCAGCAAAGGTTGCAAGGTCCACAAAGATAGGCACAGTCTCACTGTGTTTGTTTCTAAAGTTTTCTCTTACAGAGTTCCATACAACCTCACAGTTAGAATCCACAGTATTCACACATCAAGACAGCTGGGAACTTGGCAATAAGTTTCTATTTAGATCTGTTGATATTTTAATTGAGGGAGCTCTTATGGGGCTAGCAAGAAACCTGTCACTAGAGAAATTCTCAGGAATTCACAAGGATGACCCCAGCTAAGACCCTAAGCAAGAGAGAAGAGGATGCACAAACTGGCCAGATTAATGACTATCTTAAATGTCATTACAAAACCTTCATCCAGCAACTGAGGCAGAAACCGTTGGAACACTAGGCTAAGTTCTCAAAGTCCAATAGAAGAGTGTGAATATGAAAGAGGTCAAGACCATGATGGGGATACCCACTGAAACTATTTACCTGAGCTAATGGGAGCTCACCAACTCCATTCAAACAGGGAAGGAACCAGCATAGGACTAAACTAGACCTTCTGAATGTAGGTGACAGTTGTATGGCTAAGACAGACTGTGGGGCTACTGGCAGTTGCACCAGGGTTTATCCCTATTGCTTTTGAGGAACCCTTTTTCTTTAGATGGATACCTTGCTCAGCCTAGATATAGTAGGGAGGGCCTTGGACATTCTCCAAACAATGTGCCTTACCCTCTCTGTGGATTGGATGGGGGAGAAAAGGTGAGGGGAATGGGAGGAGGTAAGGGAGTGGGAACTGGGATTGGTAAGTAAAATAAAAAAAAAAGGATAGTTTGTTTTCTTTTTAAAAAATAAAAAACACACACAAGTATCAGGACAGTTTGTTTAGTAATGACTGATGAGGCTGTAGATTCCTTCCTTGAAATTCTAAAAATAAAACTTTTAATGAACATAATGAGGAGTGAGGAAAACCAAAGGCTGACAGTGTGCAGTGGGACAATGGTCATTTATCCTGTAATAAATGATTGGTCAGTAGCCAGGCAGAAAGTATAGGCATAGTGACAAGGCAGGAAGCAGAGGAGGGGCAATGAGAACAGGAGAATTCTGGAAAGAGGGAAGTTCAGTCTCCAGTTGTGACCCAGAAGAAGCAAGATGTGACTCTCTCGCTGAATAAGGTACAGAGCCACGTGACTAACATAGACAAGAATAATGGGCTAATATAAGAGTTAATAAGAAGTCTGAGCTACTAGGCCAATCAGTTTACAACTAATGTAGACCTCTGTGTGATTTCTTTGGAATTTAATCTTGCGGGAACCGGGCAGGACAGAAACCTCAGTCAACAACAGTGGGCTTTTGTTGACCGAGTAAATCAAATAATACCTTAAAAGGACCATTTATTCTGTTAAGTGATGATTTATATTGACATAAAAAGAGCACAAACGGCTTGTATTTAGTGGAGTGATGGATTTGTTGCTGTTTATTGTCTGTCTTTCTTTTCTGTACTCTGAACTATCTTCAGAAGTAATACTCAAGTCTGCATAGATGGATCAGAAACTAAAGTGCCATCACTCAAGTACAAAGACCTAACTTGGGTTCCCAAGCACTCATGTAAAATCTAGGTGATGTGACATGTATCTGTAACTCCAGCATTCTCTGGAAAGAGACAGGTGGAACTCTAAAGCTCATTGGCCAAGTGAACATAGTAAAATTATGTAGTGAGAAAAATCCATGTCGTGAAACAACTTGTCCCTAAATATAAGGTAGAGAACAAGTGAAAAAGACACCAGACACCAGTCTCTAGCCTCCACATGTTCACACACACACACACACACACACACACACACACACACACACACCGTGTAAGAGATTTTTATAATTTGAAGATAACATTGCATATACCATTTACTATTTAGCATATACCATTTCCTAGAGTCTCATTTTGGATAATGTTTAATTCTCAAAAAGCTATGTAAGACAGAACTCATAGCCATCATTTTTTTAAGTAGAGGAAATTGAGGCAATGGCTGTTTATAGAACTTTCTCTTGGTAGTGGCTAGTGAGAGGGATCTAAACCAGACTACCTGACAGCAATATTCTTCCAAAAGGACAATTGTAGAATCCATTCTCAATATTCATCAACAAAACCAACAAAATAATATTAAAGCATTAATTCTAAAAATATTAAGGTATGTGTCACAGGTAGGTGGGGAATAAGGTCTGATAAACAAAATAACTTAAATATGTTGAGTAAGAAGGTAGTCAACATGGAAAACATATGTGTTTACATAAAAAATGATTATAGAGACTATGACCTAGCCAGTCATGGGTTTTGACATAGTTAAGGCACCAGCCACAGGTACAATGATAGGACTTCTAACTCATTTGACCATTTTTTTAGATTATAATATAATTATATTTTTCCTTTCCCATTCTTCCCCTCAAGCACTTACATATATTTTCACAATCCATATGCTGTTTTGTCAATAATTATTATTGTATGTATATATGTATTTTTATACATATGTATTTCTAAAAGTAACTGACTCAGTCTATATAATGTTACTTGTTGTGTGTTTTCAAGGCTCACCATTTGGCACTGGACAATCAATTTGTGTGCTCTTTTCTGAGAAAGACCAGCTCTTCCACTCCCAATTTTTTTCGGTTGCCTGTAGTTCCATGTGTAGTTAAGATCTCATGGGCTTTACCCTGTTTACTTGACATGTCCATTGGTGCCATTAATGTTCTTCTCTCATTTAAGAACTCATGTTGGTGAGAACTTATGAGTATAGCTTCTGGTTTAGTAGGAGACGCAATCGCACAGAAAAATTTCTGATCCACTGGCTCTTACAGCCTTTTTGCTGCCCCTTCTGCAATGTTCCCTAAGCCTTGGGTATGGGAGTATATTGTAGATATGTCCACTGGAACTAGGTTTCACAACTCTGTATTTTGATTTTTTACTGTGATTTTCTATAGTGCTTTTATATCTACTACAAAGAGAAGCTTTCTTACCTCACAGACTGTTGTGGGAGCTGCGGGCCTGCATTTCGTCCTGCCTGGCTCCTGCATGGCTAGCTTTACACCAGAAATAACAACACACAAACTGCATTCTCTTAAACACTGCCTGGCCCATTATATCTAGCCTCTTCTCGGCTAACTCTCGCATCTGGACTAGCCCATTTCTATTTATGTGTGTAGCACCCCAAGGTATGCTTACTGGGAGTATTCTAGCCTACGTCCATCCTGGGTGGGAGCTTCATCGCGTCTGCCTGCAAGAGGAGAGCTATCGAGTCTGAGCTCACTTCCTCTTCCTCCCAGCATTCTGTTCTGTTTACTCCACCCACCTATGTTCTAACCTATGAGGGCCAGACAGTTTCTTTATTTTTTTAACCAATGACCTTCCTCCATCAACAGACCTTAGGGAAATAATATGGGAAGTTCTTCTGTATACATGTTGCTTTTATTGGTTAATGAATAAAGAAACTGCTTTGGGCCTATAGCAGGGCAAAACACAGCTAGATGGGAAAAACTAAACTGAATTCTGGGAGAAACAAGGTAGAGTCAGAGAGAAGCCATGAAGTCCTGCTAGAGAGAGCTGCCTGATGGAACCTTGCTTTTAAGCCACAGCCATGTAGCGATACACAAAGTAATAGAAATGGGTTAAATTAAGATGTAATAGCTAGCTAATAAGAAGCTAGAGATAATAGGCCAAACAGTGATTTAATTAATACAGTTTCTTGTGGTTATTTCAGGTCTGGGTGGCTGGGAATGAAACAAGTGGCTCTGTACAACAGGGGTAGATCCAATACTATTATTCTCTGAAATGAACATAAGGCAAACTACCCATTAAGTTCCTATTTTTATGATTATAGATGAATGTGTCTCTCAGCCCATATAAGAGAAACTCTTTTCCTAAAGTAGATGCTGATTAATATAGAGACCTACAACTATGTGTTAGACACAGAATAAGAGACTGTGGAAGGCTCATCTCAACATGGGACATCTGTATCACATTTCTTTCCTTCCAAAGCTCAGGGATCATTATGAAAAAGAAGGCAAAGATAGTAGGAACCAGAGTTAGTGCACATATGGAGCACAAATAGTATTTGGTGGTCATGACAGGGTCATTGCACACATTAACTCATAGCACTTGTGACTGCATGCACAAGAACCATCATGATGAGGAAAGTGGATAATGGATCTTAAACAGGAAGTTTGTCATATCTGAAAGTCACAGTAGACATAAATGGAAAGAGTGCTCTTTGGCAGGGAAGTGGGTTTGGGCAGTAATCCATGAGAAAGAGCCCTGAGCAAGCAGCCAGTGACATTACTGCACAGGAATGTTAGGAGCTGAGGCAAAAGGTGCCCTCCGTTGGGTAAGTGAAAAAAGACAAATAATTACTTATAAAATGATTCTACTAAAGATTTCATGAAAATCTCTGGTCTCACCAAAGGTAAAAGTATCTATCTATACAATATTTAGGGGAAAGTAATTTATAAATATAGATTAAGAATTTCCATAAAGCTTTTCTAATGAGAGTTTTATGTAAAAAGCACTGGCTCTGTTGTGATCAGGTGATTTAAAATTAACTAAATCAATTTCCATGTTAGGGTTTTTAGATTCATTAAGTACACATTTTGAAGGTTCTTTGATTACATAAACTGTACAACTATGGGAACTGAGAAGAATTAGATTGTAAAAGTCCAAATGTGTAAACATCCTTTATTGAGAATGTTATAGCTTCAGATATAAATGTATGGACTAAAGAATGAGGGACAAGTTGCTATCTGGCTATATTTACACACCAGGGATAAAAACATTTACATTTTGGAAAGAAATGTACCTTTTTAAAATGTGGTTTGAATAATCACATTGAAAGGAACAATGAAAAGTAGACTTTCCTGACTTTCTTTAGAATATTTTGTTAATGTTATAAGAAATTATTTAAATCACAAAGCACATTTATGACCTAGGGCCTCCAACTGTAATAAAACCAGAGACTATTTTATCATTATGGATTTTAAAAGAACTTCTATATAATTCTAGGGCAAAATAGTGTATAAGAAATTATCACAGGTCACTTTCTTAAACTAATGAGATTTTTTTATTGTATTTTCTTCCATGGGCATGTTAATTTTATTGGGCTAATGTAATTTTAGTTTGGTAACTGTATATTTTACAAGAGATGAGATGCCTCCCTGTCATTTCTTAGATCATATTTTGCCCTTGATATAGAGATGAAAGTCCTTTATGAAGAATCTCCCAGGGTCCAAACATGAGGAATAATGAAATTTCCATTATACCCTTAATTTACTAGAAAACATGTGAGGAGGGAGAGTTTAGTTATATTACAACCTATAACAGTTCAATATCCTGAATCTTTACAAACTGCCAAGGTCACAGAGATTGTTTCTTCTATATACAGAGTACCTTGAAAATAGTGAAACTGGTAAACAATACAAATTAAGTTTTATATAGTTGATTTTGTTTTTCTAATCCTCTCACCAGGTAAGTGGTCTAAAAGTTTCTTCACAGTGATCACACCTTTAAACACTGTATGATTTACTTTTCATTGATATGTCACTATTTAGTCTATAGCAGAGACCTCAAATTTTTCAATGTATTTCTCCATGATAATAATGCAAGATATTATCAGGTAAAGATTCCTCTTTTTTTCTAGTCTTCTCAAAGGAAGAATTCATAGAAAAACCCTTGACAGTTTATGTAGAAACAGACTAAGCAAAGCCATACCATAGTACAGTTCAGAGAATGAGAGGAAAGGAGGAAGAAAAGGAGGAGTACAAGGAAGGGTAGAAGGAGAAGAAGGATTAGAGAAGAGAAGAGAAGCATAGAGGAAAACTTGAGGAGGAGGAAAGTTCAGAGAACAGGAGTGAAAAATTGGAGTGGACCACCCAAAGGGAAAGGAGAAGCCACACATTGCATTTTGCATATTTAATTACCAGTTATGTTATGAGTTTGAGGACTGTAGAGATAGCTTAGTGGTTAAGACCACTGCCTACTCTTCCAAAGATCTCTAGTTCAAATCCCACATGATGGCTCACTGTGATGTGATCTGATACACTCTTGAGGAAGAGACCTAGTCAATTACCCTCATCAGCTCAGACCAAGAGACCCAATATAAACAAGTTCAACAGAACCACCATATATGGGTTACCCATGCATACTTCAGCATTGCAAGGTTTGTTGGGGGGTATGGTATGAGGTTATGATATGGGTGACATCTGTACATTGCCAGAATCTTAAATATTTAGTTTGTCATCACAACTCATTATAAAATATTCTGCTTTCCCCAAGTTAGATTTGAATGTTCTTATAAATATTTCTTAATTAAGCTACAAGTAATGGATATTAGCAGATTAGAAATGTATAAATTGCTTGGACCATATTTGTGTATTCACCTAATACCAATATCTAAATCTCCTAGCCAAATTGCACTTTCATTTACTTACAATGTACCAATTTAAGACTTATATCATTATCTACCATGATTTTTTTATTCCATTTAAAATACCTAAAATAATCAGAAAGTGAAATTTATAAAAAGATTAACCCAATGACATCAAAAAGAATGTGATACCTAAGAATAAATTTAGCACATGAGGTGAAAGATCTTCACATGGGAAACTTCAGGATTTGAAAGAGGCCATTGAGAAATAAACTAATCAAACACACCCCATGTTCATGAATGCCTGAATTAGATTATTAAAATCCCCTTTCTTTCCAAAACAACCCACAGATGTAGCAGAATCCCTATCAAAGCCATGATGTCATTTTTTTCACAGAAATAAAAGCATATAAAAAAAGAAAAATAAAATATTGTAACAGACTATGGGAGGTTCCAATAGCTAATGAAAACTCGAGTAAAAGACTGAATTTCCCAGTACTTATCAAACTGAATCCAATGAATTGTATATTCAAAGTTAGCCTATGGGGTAGGGAAACAAAAGTTACAGGCATTTCCCCTGTCTGCATTTAAATAGAGCAAAAGATAGAGCAATAAAAACGTGCGACAGTGAGAAAAACAGTAGGCTGCCATCTGTTTACATCAAAATGATAACCAACTTTGAAGCTAAGATGTCTTTCTTATTTTTTTTTCGTTTTTTATTTATTTTTACTTAAAAATTTCCACCTCCTCCCCGCCTCC
>NC_022028.1:5192566-5210644 GCF_000317375.1 Microtus ochrogaster | reverse complement strand
TAAATAATTGGTCCACAATAGATGGTGCTATTTTAGAAGATAACGAAACATTTAGAACTTGGGTAGAGTCTAGCCGAAGGAGGCAGAAAGGGTTAAGGCAGATCTTAAAGGTAATTTCCTGGATTTTTTTTCTGGTTCTCACTCTGCTTCCTGGTCCTCCAAGATATGTGCAAGCAGATGTAACTTCTTACTACCTTAAACTTTACACCATGAAACACTGTGTTCAAAAACAGTGAGACATAAATCCTTCTTTTTTTTACCTGCTCCACATAATGTGTTTGGTCACATAAAAATATTTAAATAACTATATGTGAATATGTATATATTAGCATGCCCATATGTTTCTATTTTATGTGCTCATTAGTAAAGGTAATTCTTTTAGTAGACAATAAAATTGAATTTATATTAATAACCTAATAAAATGAGTTTATAATTTGCATCTATAAATATAAAATACAATTATCTAGTTGTGTATTAATTTTAGAGTCAGAAAACTGTGTTTACAAATATCCCAGATAAATACACCACCATTTATACTGTGAGTACTTTACTACACAAATCTCTTGATCAATTTGGTAGCCATGACCAGATTTTGACATATTAATTTTCCTTAGAAGGTATCTTTGTAAAGTGGTAAAGGCTGTAGTCTTCTGGTGAAAGAGTTCATATGCTTTTGAAAGGGAGAATTTAATAGGTGAGGAAAATTATTGCATTTATTATCTAGACTTGTTGATGGAGGTTTCTGTCCTGCATGGTCCTACATTCATTCAGTGCCAAAGAAATACACAGAGATCTGCTGGGAGCCGATTTGAATAGCTGCCATTACAAGATGGCATTTGGCCCCAGCCTCGCTGATTAACTCCATATTAGGGTTGCAGTTCTTCCACCGGAAAACAGGGTGAGTTGTTGTGATCTAGCTGCCCACACTTCCCCTGACCGGCAGGGGAACATCCTGGTCTGTAACTGACAAGGATGTTTCCCTGCTTTCTTTCCTGCCGGTGTGTCTCCAGATCAAAGTATCAAAAAGTTGCTAGGCAGACTCCCTATATAAGCAGCCATAGTTCAGAGCCCCTTGCCCCTTGCTTTCTGCTCTCCCTACAACGAAGAGGCTCCAATAAAGCGTGATTTGAGAAGAATCCTCGTCTGGTGGCTGTTCTTTCCTGCTGGTCAGAAAGTTCGCCGCAGAGATCTACATTAATAGTAAACTGGTTGGCCTATTATCTCAGGCTTCTTATTAATTAATTCTTATAGCTTATATCAGCCCATTATTCTTGTCTATGTTAGTCACGTGGCTTGATACCTTTTTCGGCGAGGCAGTCAAATCTTGCTTGCTCTGTTCTCGATGACGATTATAGACTCAGCTTTGTTATTCCTAGAATTCTCCTGTTCTCATTGCCCTGCCTATACTTCCTGCCTGTCTATTGGCCAATCAGCATTTATTTAAAATACAAGGGACAGGGTACAGATCATTGTCCCACATCATAGACTACTGCAACAAATTTACTATTAGAGTAAATAGAAACTGACTGAAATAGAACCATGAAAGTCTGTGAATGTGGTCCAGTCTGTATATATAGTGTTGTATGGCAAGCATGAAGACCTGAGCCCAACCCCCAGCACCACATAAAATGCAAGTATGGTATAAGCTTCTAATATCAGTCCTGGAATGCAGACAGCAGCATTCATGGAGCTTTCTTGCTAGCAAGACTAACCAAGTCAGGCACACTCAAAGGAGAGATGCTGCCTTAAAAAACACAAGGTGCATGACAGCTTCTAGTGAATGACACTCAAAGTTGTCTTCTGACCTGCATACACAGATACACACACACACTCATACACACACAAACACATACACAAGCATACATACGCCTATAAACACACACAAATGCACATATATATACACACGCAAACACACATACGAACAAATATACATACACATATTTATACACACACACACACGGATCTGTTTATATATGTATAGCCAAACAAAAATAAGCACACAGAGACAGAGAAAGATGAAAGAATCACAAAGTAAAAGAAGTAAATAACACATAAAAGTAATTACAAAAATTGCAAAGTAATTTCACAAACTCACATATGAACAGACATACATACACATTGATTGTGCATGAGGATCCTAAAAAATAATTACAAAATAATTTCACAAACACAGACATAAACAAATACACACACATATGCACATAAAATACACGCATACATAAATACATGGATCCATTTATGCATCCACACCCAAATCAACATAAGCACAAAAAGAGAGACAGAAGTAGACAAAAGTATCACAAAACAAGTCAATGACATTTTGACTTACACATAAAAATAAGTACAATATGTTCTACAGTATACCACTCAAATTATTGTAGGAATGTTAAGTCAGATGCTTCTTATTTTGTTCAGGAATACTCTGTAAATAAAGATTTGTTTCTGGAACTTAAAATCTTGTAAGCTGTGTTCTTCACACTAAAAGGTATGTGTTTTTATGAATGGCTAATGGCATATCCCAAATCTCCGAACAATCAAATAGACAATAAATTCTTGTTGATAGCTAAGTAATTGTTTGAGTGATTCTCTTAAGTACAGAGAAAATAACTTCAAACACCTATTTCTTTAATCAAATTTTGTCAATTAGAACATACAAAGTCAATCACAACTACAAAGTCAATCACAACAACATTTTTTGAAGCAATTTAAATCTTAAGGACCCATGAGACATAGTAATACATAGACAAAGTAATTATTACAAAAAGTGTTTTACTGGAAGAAAAGGTAACATATAACAGAAAAGTAATTTTATTAGTTTTAATATTTGAGGGTACATAGGAATTCTATGTTATTATATTAAATTTTAACAACTTAATAACATTTTCATCAATGTTTATTAACAGTAGCCATGCTGAAAATCCGCACAAACAATTGCTTAACAAAATAAAATGGACATATTCACTCAGCAGCATCAATTTGCCTGGATGGCTCACTTGGGTGACTCTTCACTTGGTAGTGTTGATTCCAGAAGCCGTGTCTAATTTTTGCTAATGTGGCATACATGGCATTTCTACTCACATTCCATTGGAATGTACTGATTGCATGCTTTGTGCAACTGCAGGAGGAGATGGGGAATTCAGAGGAGCATATGGATACTGGCCGCTTGTTCTATGCTGCAATGAACACTTTCCTTTATCTAGATAAGAAACGGTGGGCAAAAAGACAAATAAAACAAACATAATCATTAACAATTAAACATATTCCTAGTACAGACATGTAAGTGTATTCCTCTCCCCTCATCAAGGAAGCATTTTTTTTTTTTTTGCAACAGGCACTGCAGAAAGACAGTCAGTGAAAATGCAGAGTTGTTGTGAAGTCCAGTCCCAATGGATACATCTGCATAGCATTCGTAGACCTCAGGTTCAGGGAACATTGCAAGAAAGAAGAGGCAGAATGATAGTAAGAGTCAGAGGACTAGGAATTTTTTTGTGAGATTGTGTCTCCTATGAGTGTCAGAAGCTATACTGATTAATATAGCATCTCACCAAAATGAGGGTCCAAATGTGTGCTAAATGATGAGCACACAATAGTTATGCAAACATGGACTGTGAAAAGCTCACAGGTCTCAATTTTATACAAAGGCAACAAAAGAATATTGAACATAAAAGAAATAGTCTTCAGGGAAGGACACACCGATTGGTTATCCGAAACCAAAAGGTTAGTCCTCAAAATGTACATACAAGTAACATTATACAGACTGAGCAGGTTAGATTTAGGAAAATATATCCTATATATATTTCTAAATACATATTCTAAATATATATACTGTATGCATTCCTAAATATATATTCCTAAATGTAAATTGCATTATATTTCTCCATCCAACTGCCCATCCACTCCTCCCAATAGTGAAGGGCTCCCACTGGAAGTCAACAAAGTCTGGTACATTAAATTGGGGCAGGGCAAAGCCCCTGCCCCCCAGAAATGCAGTTGTTTGTAATAAAAGGTTTAATTAGTAAAACAAATAAATATAGAATAAAATGCAAATTCCTGTAACCAAGCCTGGAAAGACGCAACTGAACAGAGAGATTTAAAGATTTCAGAAACTGACTCTTTATAATCAAAAGTAATGGAAATAGATATGCACAGAAGGTAACCCACTGAGACAGTGGGGCTGATCTATTGGGAGCTCACCAAGGCCAGCTGGACTGTGACTGAAAAAGCATGGGATAAAACTGGACTCTCTGAACATGGCGAACAATGAGGGCTGATGAGAAGCCAAGGACAGTGGCACGGAGTTTTGATCCTACTTCATGTTCTGGCTGTGTGGGACCCTAGCCAGTTTGGATGTTCACCTTCCTAGACATGGACGGAGGGGGCAGGACCTTGGACTTTCCACAGGGTAGGGGAGGGGAAGAAGGGTGGGAGGAGGGGGAGGGAAATGGGAGGCTGGGAGGAGAGGGAAACTTTTTTTTTCCTTTTCTCAATAAAAAAAAAAGAAAAAAATGACTTAAAACTGCAGAATTGGTGTTTAAATAAGAAAATAGAAGGGTGGGGTAAAATAAAAAATGTAGTATTTACTAAAAATATGGAATGTTTTAGATACACGTGAGGCATAATACTTTCATGGGTTTATGAAAACCCAATATGCTATGTTAAATTTATGTGTATTCATATGAACATGTATTGCCCAGCATAGCAGATAATATGAGTGAAAATTCTAGCTAAAATTATAGCGTCAAGACAGTATTATATTGTACTCACTTGTAAATAACTCAGACATTCATAGGAAAAACTTAATGTTATGAGATAAACAGGAAACCATATGCATGGGTATGTGTGCATGGAGAGAATAAAAAAGGTATGTGTGTACAGATGGGTAAGCTGTTGGAATAAATATTCCATAAAAGTATCATTAAAAAGTATAATTATGGAGCTGCATTAAATTTTGGCCAATTTAACCGCTCATTTTGAGAACATGCAATTGTACATTTTAACTTTGTACAATATTTAATAATTTACGGTTCACCTAAGACTATCATCTGTGAATAAAGTACTTCCCAACAACTCTATGATTGGGAGAGAGAGATACAAATGTGCCCAGGGAAGCTAGTTAAGAAGAAAAACATCATTTAAAACATATAAATATCAATGTGGTAGTCTCTTCTGTAGCAAACTGAAAGATTAGTGATTAGCAATGGGTAAGCAGGTTTCAAACACTATAATGAGAAATCTCAAAGCTATTTATAACTCTTTCCAAACACCAGCCTCTCATGGCTGCATTCATGGAACAAGTGTTGGCCATTCAGTAGGCAATGAGGTATCACAGGATACTTTTAACTACTGCAAACTTAAAGATAAAAACACCAGGGGCCTTAAACTTGCCCAATGATAGCAAAACTGACTGCAAAAAAAAAAAAAACCTGACTTCCAATTATTCCTTTCTAGACCATTCATAATGTTAAGAATTGGATTCCCAATAATACATAAAGGAACTTTTATTCTTTCTTGCATTGAGCTCTTCCCAAGTTCTGGAGTGCCTAGAGCTACTCACAGCTGTCAATAATATTAAGCCATCAGATACTAACTCATATTCCCTCCTTGCTTGTCCAGAAAGTATGGAATGCTGTCATCACACGGAAAGTCCTTGCTAGCAAAGGAGGAGGGTAGCTCTTCCCACTTCAATAGAATCTGCTAGAAACAAAGACCACTTCTAGTAATCTGTGTATAGCCTCAAGGCTGTGGCTTACCTGCTAAAGTTCCAGCATCTGTATCTGGCAGGGCTACATGGATTCTCTCTGACTCCATCTACTTTTTCCTAGGATTCAGCTTAGTTTTCCCCACCTAGTTTTGTTTCCATATAGCTCTGCTATAGACCCAAAGTAGTTCCTTTATTTATTAATAGTAATCACTGCATACAGAAAAAAAATCCCACAGCACTACATGTTCATGTACATTTTCTGGCTGTGAATTGAAGATTATTCCCCTATCTTGTTTTCACTTTAAAATAAGTCATATTTTTTAATATCAAGAAATACGGAAATCTAGTTTATTCTTGCTACATTTTAAATTTTTCTCTAAAAGCAAAATGTCACTTTTGCTGTGAGGGCTATTAGTTATTGGTATCTCTTAATTTAGAGTGAAGATCTGCATGTTTGTAATGACCCATCTTGACAGCCACTCCAGAAAACAGTGGCTAAACAGGGACCTGATTTGTCCTTCTAAGGAAGCAAAACTGACTCCAACATTCAGGACATCTACTTCAATGTGCATCTTAGGAGCAAAGACCATTCAATTCAACCTTAAGGAGTCCTCACACCTTTTTGAGAAGCATGAAAAGACTAAAATATTATCAAGAATGCTCTAGTTTAGATGTTAAATGTTCCAAAAGGCCCATGAGTTAAGTGTTTTATCTGTAGCTTGGAATTACTGGGAGGCCATGGAAATATTGAGAGATGGGCTACACTGGGGGCTAGTAGGATTTTGGAGTACCATTGATGGGAATAATAGTCTTTTCTATTTGTCTTTTTGCTTTGTCCCTACTATGAAGTAAGCAGCTTCCTGTACCAGAACCCTTGATAGCATACATTGCATCCCAGGCCTATAGCAATGGGACAACTGACTGTAACCTGAAACTTGTAACATTGGGAGACAGAATAACATGTTTTTCTTCTTTCCATATTTTATTAATCAATTTGTAATTGATTTATAAATTATTGTATTATTATTATTATACTGCCTACAAATTTAGACAGTAGTTTAATATGGGCTTTTAAAAATTGGATTATACAAAGTTTTGTATTACAGTAATGTAAAACTCTATGTGATATTTAAAAAAGAAAGGTGGTTTGTATTTAATCTCAAAGGTGATTCAATTATAATAATGAACTAAAATCTAAGGTAAAAAATTCTAAAATTGCTAATCTAACTGTAAAACTTTCTTCACAGGATTACCTCAGAATTATTATAGTTATCTTTTATTTTAATGATATTCTTGGTAAAAATAAATGATGATTATAAGTGTCTTACATTCTCTTGAACTACACTTACTAATAAAGGATCTTTTTCTTTACAATTAATCACACCTATTAAAAGAAATCCTTGATATATGAAAGCAAAAGTATCTTTAAACATTATCAGGTGTGTGTTAACAAGAGGAATTATGGCCAGACACTTGGAGAGAAAAGTTAGCCATCGATCCTCTTTTTCTTAGGCTGCACATTGCATTCGGAGCCCAGAGTCTTAACCAGCAGCGGTAGGAGGAATTTCTAGTTTGGTTAGCCAGGTCTGAATTATTCCCTGTGGCCTCAGAAGCATGTGTGTATGACATGTTAAATGAGAATTCTGCCCGCCTGCCACTTTATATCTAGCATGCTTTAGTTCTGCTTAGCATCCTTTTATAGCAGAGTCTACAACGTTGTCTGCTGCTGTCGGCCTTCAGCACTGTGCTACTTTTCTGCAGGATAATAAAAATAACCACTTGTTTTGTTTTACAGTCTATGGCCTGTAAAATTAAATTAAACAAGTCAAAAAATTAAATAAGAAAATAATTTGCAAAATAAATATTAAAATTTAACAAATGATGGCTCAGCGTGATTTGAAGTGTTAACATATGAAATTATGTGTCTTTATATTGATATATATATATGATTCATTATTCCTTGTAAATTCTGAACCAGTTGCCTTTCTCCAGAAGTGACCAAGACAGACTGGCCTTACTGAAAGAATATCAGGATAGTAAATAATCAGTTTATGCTTTAAGATATTGTCTATGCAAAACAAATAGAACCCACCAAAATGAGAAATTCTGAAGCTGTACAAATGCAGAAGGATCTCTCAGCATTGTTCGCTGACTTCTTGACTGTATCACCCTACGCTTGGCAGATATTTGACGTTCACTAGGATCCCCAGGTGGTCTTAGGAATATTCTTACTTCTGATTGCCAACATAGAACTCAAAATGCATCATCTCAGACTGAGGTAGGTACACTGTGGAAGAACCATGGCCTGTGAAAGATTCTCAAATGACTTTGCTTCATGGAGTGATACAATTAACTTAGAATGTGTAAATTTAACTTTTGCAAGAGCTAACTGGGCAATATGATTAAATACCATAAATACTTATAGTATAATAAGTTCTTGTGTTTTCCCAAATAATGGTAAAAATTTGGCAGGTTGTATATTTAAAAGAAAGAGTTCAGTTTTTAAGATTTTGTCTTCTTTGTGTGTGTGTGTGTGTGTGTGTACATGTACGTGTGTGCATGTGTGTGCGTGCGAGTGTGTGTGTGTGTGTGTGTGTGTGTATACCCAAGGAGGCCAGAAGCGAACATTGAATCTCCTAATGCTAGAGTTATACGCATTTGTGGGCTGCCTGATATTGGTAGAAGGTATCTAACTTTAGTCCTCTGGAAGGGCAGCAAGCTCCTAATTACTGTATCTCTCCAGAATTCTAGGAAATTTGAATAGGCTTTGATTAAATATTAGTTTGTTTTACTAAGGCATGCTATTCAAATATATATAAAAGACCATGAGGGGTTTGGTCTACCCATTGAGACAGTGTGCCTGATCTAATAGGAGCTCACCAAAGCCAGCTGGACTGGGACCGAACGAGCATGTAATCAAACTGGACTATCTGAATGTGGCTTACAATTGGGGCAGACTGAGAAGCCAATGATAATGGCACTGGGATTTGTTCCACTGCTTATACTGACTTTTTGGGATCCTAGTCTGTTTGGATGCACTGGATGGAGGGGGGAGGGCCTTGGACTTCCCACAGGGCAGGGTACTCTGCCCTCTCTTAGGACTGGAGGGGGGAGGGTAAGTGAGAGAGCAGGAGAGAAATGGGAGGAGGGGAGGGAGTGGAAATTTTGAATGGTATTATTTATAAAACAATAAAAAAGAGAAAATGTATATTATTATTTTTTTTTTTTTTGGATTTTTGAGACAGGGTTTCTCTGTAGCTTTTTGGTTCCTGTCCTGGAACTAGCTCTTGTAGACCAGGCTGGCTTCGAACTCACAGAGATGCGCCTGCCTCTGCCTCCCGAGTGCTGGGATTAAAGGCGTGTGCCACCACCGCCCAGCTAAAGTATATATTTTTGAATGGATAATTTATACAAACACTTATACACAGGCTTAATCATTAATTTAAAGTAATAGTGTGCTTAAAAATGTTTTAATATGAAACATTTAGAATAAAAAAATTGAAGGAAAATATCATAATTTGCATTTAGACAGAGCTTTAGAATTTACACAGAAATGCATGCTATTAATGAAGGGCATGGGTAGGTTGGAGTTAATTGGTATTAAACTATTTTATCACATTGAACACATTGTTAAAAATTAAAAAGAAAAGTTAAAGTGTAGGTGAATATATCTGAAAGGGATGCATCTGCTCAGATTTTTTATTTAGAATATAATAAAAATTCACTGTAAATATTTTTATTAGAAATTTTTTAATAATCTAAATTTTAAAAAGAAATGGCCAAAGGGCTTGAAGCACACATCACTAAAGAGTAGGAGAAGTTGGGAATAAACAAAAGGATGTGTGCTGTCTGGGCATCTGGAAAGTGCAAATTATATCAAAATGAAATTCCACTCTAGCTTTATAAGAAAAGCTAAATCAAAAAAGATATTGACATCATAAAATGTTTATGAGAAAGCAAAGCAGTTGAAAGTCACATAATTTGTTTCAGGGAATGTGAAGTGATGCGGTTGCATCAAATGACAGTATAAAATTTTCTTAAAGATGAGTGCACCTGTCTATTGTTGGATCCAAAGTTTGCATATTTGCTATAAGGAAATGAAAACTTACATTCATACAAAAATCTGTCTAGATTTTTTTTCTCCAAAATTGGAAGCACTTTAAGTACCTTACACTGAATGAAAGCCTCAAGAGGAGTGGGTTTCTTGGGGAGATTGCTTAGTGAACACAGGCTTTGCCAGGCCAATTGGGTGACCTGTCTTCACTGTCTCAATCTTCACAAAGCCAGATGAGTCTCAGGGGAAGTAGTCAATGTCCTCCTAGTACTCAGTGGGAGATGGGATGTGCAGACAGAAGAATCCCTGAGAGCTTCTGGGTCAGCTAACCTGGCATTGGCAGTGCATAACAAATGATCTGATCTCAAAAAAGGGGCAAGGCAAGGACCAATGTGCAAAGTTGACCTCTGACTTCTACCTGCAGGCCATGGCATCTACAGGCCCACAGGGATGTACAGTACAGTTTTAAGATTTAAAAAGATGGTATATTTTGTATAGCAAAAAGCTACGAAGCAAACAGATGAACTTCTGTTACTACCACCATGTGGGTAAAGCTGTAAGGCAGTATGCTTGGTTATTGGACAGACCTAAAAAGAGAAAATTATAGCATAGTTGGTGGTGCGCAGGGATAAAAATCATAGAAGCACATAGTTACAGAAGCATGAAGCAGGAAAATTTGAAGAGTGGAAATATGACACATCCTGGTAGTGGCGATGGTCTCACAGTGGTATGCATTTTTAAAATTCTATAATTTCATAAAGATGTATTGGATGTGTTTGTTTGTTTGTTTATTTATTTATTTATTTATTTATCTATGTGTTCCAAGTTGGTCTCCAACTTCTTGTGATCCTCTCACCCCATTTTTCTATATACGGTGATGGAGCTCCAACACAGGTGTCTGTGCTTGCTAGTTAGGCATTCTAATAACTGAGTTAAGTCTCCATCTTGAGTGTTAAAAGATATTCAAAATATGATTTTTGACAAAGTAGAGGAAAAAGCATGTTGGGATATGTGTGAGCATTTCACAAAATATATAAAATCAAGTACTTACTCCTATGTCCACAATGGCCGAGATGAAAGAACAATTTAATTGCTCATAAATGATTAAGTTTATAGATAAAATGTGTTACATGCACAAAACGGAATTCTAGTCATCCTTCAGAAAGAAAAAAAAATCCATAAAAGGGGCAAATTACGTGGAACTGGTGATATCATGCTATATGAAGTAACTGTGTCATGAAGGAGATTCGGCACGATTCTAATTATATGAGCAGCCTAGAAAACTTGAGTTCAGCAAAGACAGTCCCTCTGTAGGTTGTGAGGGAAGTATTGGAGAGGCAGATGATTGCACTTGCTGTCAGCATGCAAAGGCTTTGATTACACAACATGAAGCAGCGCTAGAGTACACTAATTGTATGTACAACATAGTGCTTAGAAGTAATTACATTACATTGTATTTTCGAAAATCTCTTGAGACATCCCTTGCGTGAGTACATTAGATATTTTGAGTGAAAAAGAAAACAAATATTTTTTTTTCAGTTAAGTTTTGAAGTAATCAAACAGGAATAGTTTCCTGGTCTGTATTTGTGTGAACTTTCTAAGAAGAAAGGAGATTATTAGAGATACTTTTTATGACAAAAATACTGTATATATCCCATTTTTTTTTATTTCTTCCTAATAACTACTGACTTACATACAATGGACATAGGGATGCCCTGTAAAAATAAAATCAAGGAATCTTTTCATATAAGGAAGGCATTTTTAAAAAATGGTTCACAGAGACAAATGAAAGAGGAGAAATGATTAGAACAGATAAGTTGAAAAAAATTCCATAAATAACATCCCTTCTTGATAGTTCTTATTCAACTCGAAATCCTGTGTGAGAAGTCCTTCTGTATATGTGTTGCTTTTATTGGTTAATTGTTTTTGGTCAATGGCTTAACAAAGTAGAGCCAGACAGAAAATCTAAACAAAGATGTAGAAAGAATGTAGGCAAGGTCAGGAAGACATGTAGCAGCCGCCAAAGGAGACAGATGCCTGGGAACTTTATGGGTAAACCATGAGCCCTGTGGTAAAATATAAAATAATGGAAATGGGTTAATTTAAGATGTAAGAACTAACAATACTCTTAAGCTATTGGCCAAGCAGTGTTTTATATAATATAGTTTCTGAGTAATTCTTTTGGGTCTGAGCGGCTGGGAATGAACAAGCGGCCTTCACCAAAGAAATCAGTGCCAGATACGTGGCTCAAGTTTCAAGTTTCAAAAGTAATGAAAGTATTTCTTTTGTCACCACGATTGAATTCAGTTGGCATAATCAAAAGAGAAGGGAAGTGACATGTCTAAACAAACTGCAACAGTGCTGAGTACTGAACAAATATTCTTGTACCTTTGAATCTTTCATTTTTTTAAGTGATTTTTAAAATTTTTTTTTTTATTAAAAATTTGCGCCTCCTCCCCGTCTCCCTTTTCCCTCCCACTCCCCACGCTCCACTCCCCTCCCCCTCCCTCTCCAGTCCAAAGAGCATTCAAGGTTCCCTGCCCTGTGGGCAGTCCAAGGTCCTCCCCCGCCTCCAACCAGGTCTAGGAAGGTGAGCATCCAAACCGGCTAGGCTCCCACGAAGCCAGTACATGCAATAGGGTCAAAACTCAGTGCCATTGTCCTTGGCTTCTCAGCAGCCCCCATTGTCCACCATATTCAGAGAATCCGGTTTTATCCCATGCTTTTTCAGTCACAGTCCAGCCGGCCTTGGTGAGCTCCCAATAGATCAGCTCCACCGACTCAGTGGGTGGGTGCACCCCTCGCAGTCCTGACTTCCTTGCTCATCTTCTCCCTCCTTCTGCTCCTCATTTGGACCTTGGGAACTCAGTCCATTGCTCCAATGTGGGTCTCTGTCTCTATCTCCATCGATCACCAGATGAAGGTTCTATGGTGATAGGCAAGATATTCATTAGTATGGCTATAGGATCGTTTAGTAAATTAAAATGCATCGGTCTGTCTCTAACAGGGAATTTCCCTTCCTCCAATGAGAGTAGGGTGAAACTCATAACATGCCTGTTTTGTATTCCCAGTGTACAATAGCGATCTGAAACTTTAGTCAGTGAGGCAAAAAGTGAAGATGTTTCTGACTTTGGGAATTGTGTTTTTATTCCATCTCGTGCCATGCTATATCACCCCTTCCTGAAGACATAAGCTGAAAACAAAGCAAAACACAAAAATACCCACCTCTATGCCAGAAAACAGCAAAGCAGAGGTGAAAATGCTGTCTCAATGTCCTGAAATGCCATTGGATGATGACTCATTGGGGCCCGGGTGAGTTCTGATTCCAGGCATCATCTGAGCCTCCAGACAAGCAAAGACACAAAGAAGCAGCTTGTATGATGACACCTCATATATGAGACAAGACAGAGATTACAGGAGCGACAGCAGCCCAGCCAAGAAGAACTAAATGAAAGCAAATATGAAGGAGCTTCAAGCACTTAAGCACGCTGAAGAAATGGTGCAGTTGTGCTCATTTGGAGAGTAAAACTGGGTAATATCACTGTTCTCGGGAGGTTGTGAATAGGCTCTGCATAAAAGGGAAAGGACTCATGGGGCTTAAGTCTGACATTCATAAGAGCCACTGCTTTTCTTGTTTCTATGTACTGTTCTGTGACTCTATCTCAATACAAGGTGAAAGCATTATGTTTTATCCCATTAACTAAATTGTCTGTTGTTCTTTTGACAAGCCCTGTTCCAGACTAAAGAGTTCCCTTTGTTCCTCTTTATGAGCATTTTAAACACAAATATAATCAGAAGTTTGTAGAACAATTTTTTTTGCACATATTGCAGTTTTTTTTCATGAGATCTGGGATATGGTAGAATGCATTGCAAATTATTTTACTGTTTCATGGAAGCTGCTTGTTGGTTTTTGGCTGCTCAGCCTACCTAAATAATCACACTGAAACTACATTAATTAAACCACTGCTTGGCCCATTAGCTCTAGCTTCTTATTGGCTAACTCTTACATATAAATTTAACTCATTTCTATTAATTGTCACATGGCTGTGGCTTACCAGCTAAAGTTCTGGTGTCTGTCTCTGGTGGGGCTCCATGGCTTCTCTCTCACTCCACCCTTCTTTCTCCCAGCATTCAGTTCTGTCTTCCCGGCCTACCTAAGTTCTGCTCTGCTATAGGTCCGAAGCAGTTTCTTTATTCATTAATGCTAATCACAGCATACAGAGGGAAATCCCACAATACAAAACAGGGACAGAAACGTTGTTAATGTCAGAGGACTAGGACCCAAGTGTCAAATAGTGCTCTTTTCTATGTGAAAAAGAAGTTGTACTCATGACATCTTAACAATATGGTGACCTAAACAAGATCTGCAAAATGATAATAATAATAGTGGATGTACCTGCATGAATGGGGAAAACAAAACCTCTTAAAGGCTTACCTCTAGACAGATGATTAGTGGTTGCTGAGTGAATCAGCCCTCTCTAAAGTTGACCTCTCAGACAGGTTTTCAAATCCCAAGGGTCATCGCTAAACACTTGTAGACATCAACACCCCAACAATGAATATTACTAAAATAAAAAAAGACAAAAAGTAAAACTTCCACATAGCCAACCTCTCTCACAATACAACAGTCCACAGCAGACAAGCTAGGGAGTCAGCCTAGGTCCCTATCAACCAATGAACGGATAGGAAAATGAGATATAGGATGGAGGTTCTACCATAGAGAACAATGAAATACTGCCATTTGGGAGATAATTATCTCCCAAAATACAACTAGAGATCATCAGGCCAAGTGAATTAAGTCATATATTGAAGGGCAATTATCATGTTTTATTAGTTTGTTGTTCTTAGGCTTTTTATAGACATATAAAACCATTTATTCATATCCTTATGTAAATATGAAAGTTGAGGGGAGACTAGAGGAAGAAGAGACAAGGAAGGGGAAGGAGTGAGGAAGAGTGAAGGAAGAAAATGAGATGAATATGGTCAAATTCTATGATACACTTGAAATAAATTGTCCATATACAACACAGAACTACGAACAGTGAAATAAAACTATAAACATGCCAAATAAAAACATGCAAAAAGATTAAGGGAATCTCTACTCATAACTTAAGAAGTTTTTATTTTTCATTTATAAATCTACATTAATTTTTACTTCAGTTTTTAAATAGATAGCTATGATTTACAAAGGTAGAGTTTTAGAATATTAATCCTACCTTTGATTTATAAGATGAGCTGAACATTGTGTGTTAAAAATAATGTAGCAGACAGTAAAGGTTCTTGACAATACGATTCTGCAAACTGAATACTCTACAGTTTCAGGGCAATTCAATTCAGAAAGACTCATGCAGTTAATTATATTCATTTTCTTTTAGATAATTGAAAACTGTCTTGAGCAATAATATTATTAAACTTCAGACTGACAGTCTTTTTTACATTTATACATTATACGTGTGTGTGTTGTTGTTTAATAGATATTAATGTATGTCCTATGGCACATGACTGCTGCCCATTTCCAAGAATCAGTTCTCTGCCTCCACCGTATGAGTTCTAAGGCTCAAACTCAGATTATCTGGTTTGGCAGCACTTGTCTTTACCCTCTGAAACATCTTGCTGCTCCACTTCACAGTCTTTACAGACATTTAGATATCCCAATGAATAAAATGTATTTAATCTATGTTTCACATTTTAAAAGAGAGATCTGCTACAAACAGATGTTTAAAATCAAGCTTATACCAGAGAAGATAAGAACTAAGAAATTAAATAAATGGTCTCAGAGTGATAACAAAGACATTGTACCACACGGGATATCCCACCAAGTGAGAAAGGATGCATCTGCCAGGAAGGCACCGTGTCCCTCTGTCACAGATTTACTTTAAGAGCAGGACGACATATGTGGCTACTGAGAGGAAATCCCATTTGAAACAAATATGTAAGAACCCAACTGTAGAGCACACAATGCTTGTGCATCTGAGGAGTAAGGAGAACCTGGAGGCCCAGGGGTCAAGCTGCTTGGAACAATGGCAGAGAAATGTCCTGAAACAAACACTGTCCAGCTTTAGAGTAATGGAAATAACAATAAAATTTCTTCTTAAGCAAGAAAAGCACTAGAAAATTCAAAACCAAAGGAGAAAAATGGCCTAATTTAGTTAATTGCCTCTGTACAGTGTTTTTTTTTTTTTAATGGAGCAAAGTCATTAGCTAAACAAGGCTAGAAGCACAGTCTAATTAGGAGTGTATTTTTCTAGACTAAGCAAGAACTAATGATGGCTTGAGTGGGATTGATGGAGGTAAAGGCTTGTTTCTGTATTTCAAACACCTACTCCGTGGACTAGCAGGATACCAACAAAGCACCAGAGAGATAAAATATAATTCAATAGCAAACTACTCAGCACATATTTTATCTCTAAAATCCCCTAAATTCCTTAATTCCCATCCTAAAATTTCCCCATGTTTTTGTAACTGTTCATAGGAGCTTTGTTTATAATATCCATAGGAATACACAGAGCTAATGAATGAATTGTTGGTTAGGTCTGTGTGTGACACAGCATAGAGCAGACTGTCATCTACCAGGAGCAATAATGAAGTGTTGGTATGACATCTGACACAGTACTTATGTCCTTGGAGAAACTCCATCCGTAATGTCATTCAGTAGAACAAGAGAAGATCTAATCATTTCCCTGATCAAAATCCCCCATAGAGATTGGTCAGAGTTTGTTTACCGTTTGCAGGAGGGAGGGAGGTAAGTAGAGAAGGGACTGTTGGTGCTCAGAGGGTACCAGCTTGTGTTGAGTGCTGGACAAGCTCTAACTGACTGTGATGATGCAGGCAAACTCAAGACAACACAGTAAAATCCACTGAAGTTTGTACTGTAGAGGAATGTATTAGAGAATTATGAAGTATATTTCAGGAAATAGTTACAAGAAAAATATGTAGAATATTTCCTTAAAATTGATTATCTCTCTAGGACCAGTAACATGGGAACTGGACAAAGATACTTGTTGCCAAGTCTGACCATCCAATTTTCATCTCAGGACCCACGTGGTAAAAGGAGAGACTGCTGAAATTTGCCTTCTGACCTCCACACACAGGACATATTACATATTCACACACACACACACACACACACACCCTAATACACAAAACAGATATATTACATATTCACACACACACACACACACACACACACACACACACACACCCTAATACACAAAACAAAGTTAATAAAATATTTTATAGCATCCATCCACTTTGAAATGTGAACCAAATTGTTCTGCTTTTCCTCATATGGTGAAATAGGAATTTGTGTTTTTGCCTGTATCTAATCATTTTTTAGTTCAGTATTTCCTCACAGGGTCTTTCAGAAATATTTCATGCCTGGTTGGGTACACAGACCAATGGCAGAACATTTGCCTAACCACTGCAAAGCCCTGGGTTCTATTTTCAGAATTACAATTGTGAAAACAAAAATAAGTGAAAATAAATGAGCACAGGATAGGATGGAGGGAAAGAGAGTGCATGCCTTGGATTCTGTAATAGTTTTGTGGGTGGGTGACCAAGTCACCATGAAAAGTGTAGAGCTTCTTAAAAAGACTGTAGCTTCACTGACTTCTGTGAAAGGTAGAATTCGTTAAGCCCCCACTTTTAATTAAAAATTATATCTTTGATGATATGTTAAACTTGTCTTAAAACAGAAATATTTTTGATGTTCTTCTGTTCCATTCTGGTCACTCAAATATTAATTATAAGCTGTTAATTAAATGAAAATAATGTATATCTTTCTACCTGCTGCAAAAATCAAAAATGGCAAATGACTTTGCATTCCAAAAATAAGTGATGATTAGAAAATAAAATTGGCCTGCATATTGCACCAGGACTTCTGTAGACTGAAACTTAGGGTGGATATCAAGTCAATGGGGAAAACAAACAAGAGAAAAAACAAAAATAATTTTATAAGCATTGAATGTGCTTAGCCTTCTTCCTATTGTTCCGTAAGAAGATACCATAACATTTGCCTGTTATTTGTATTGTATTGATGATTAAAAATAATATTGAAATTATTTAATACATAGAGGCTGATATGTGTAGACTATATGCATTTATGAATGTTTTATATAATTATATATTTTATATACCTGAAACATCTGCCAAATTTGCTATCTCTATTATCATACTTTTGATTTAAAATACCACTAAATGGCCGGGCGATGGTGGCGCACGCCTTTAATCCCAGCACGCGGGAGGCAGAGGCAGGCGGATCTCTGTGAGTTCGAGACCAGCCTGGTCTACAGAGCTAGTTCCAGGACAGGCTCCAAAGCCACAG
>NC_022028.1:5190313-5191246 GCF_000317375.1 Microtus ochrogaster | reverse complement strand
AAAAAAATTAAGTTTTATTTTGTAATAGAAGAATATTTTCAGTCTACCATGGTCAGTGATCAAATAGGTTCTATACCAAAGGTGCAGGGTTAGTCCAAGATATATAAACTCATAGATGTAATCTGCCACATAAAAATAAAACCTGAAGGACAAAAACTGCAAGATCATCATATTAGATTCAGAAAAGGTCCTTGACAAAATCCAATGTCTCTTCATAATGAGACTCTTGGAGAGATTAGCGATACAAGGAACATATCTAAACATAATAAAAGAAGTTTACAGCAAAACCATACCTTACACATCAACTTAAATGGAGAGAAATGGAAAGCAATTCCACTAAAATCTGGAACAAGATAAGGTTGTCCTCTTACTCCATAAGTATTCAATATTGTACCTGGGCTCTTAGCTAGAGCAATAGGGCAATGAAGGAAATCAGAGGGTCATGAATTAAGAAGGAAGAAGTCAAAATATCTTTATTTGCAGATGATATGTAAGTATACATCAGTGACCCTAAAATATCCACCCAGAAAATCCTACACCTGATAAACACTTTCAGCAAAGCAGTTGGATATAAAATTAACTCACTGACATGTCCATTGGTAAGTGAGCTAATTTTATATCCAAATCAGAGAAATGTCACGCTTCATAATAGCTACAAATAGCATAAAATATCTTGGAGTAACTTGAACCAAACAAGTAGAAGACTTTAAATCTTTGAAGAAAGAAATTGAAGAAGACACCAGAAAGTGGAAAGATTTTCCATGCTTTGAGTAGCTAGAATTAACATAGTAAAAATGGCAATTATACCAAAAGCAATCTACAGATTCAATGCAATGCCCATCAAAATCCTAGCAAAATTCTCCACAGACTTTGAAAGAACGGTACTCAATTTCATATAGAAAATCAAAATACCCAGGATAACCAAAACAATCC
>NC_022028.1:5182394-5188984 GCF_000317375.1 Microtus ochrogaster | reverse complement strand
ATCTCTTGAGTAAATTGGGAGCATGGGTACCATGGGAGAAGGTTAATGGGAAGGGGAAAGGAAGGGAAGGGAACAGAGAAAAATATAAAGTTTCAATAAAATAAGAAAATTAACTCATGAAAATTAGTAACCCTTTATATACAAATGTCAAATGTACTGAGAAAGAAATCAGGGAAACAACACCTTTACAATAGCTTCAAGTAATACAAAATATCTTGGAGTATCTTGAACCATGGAAGTGAAAGACTTGTATGATTAAAAACTTAAGTCATTGAAAAAATAAACTGAAAGAGATAGCATAAAATGGAAAGATCTCTTATGCCCAGGGATCAGCATGATTAACATAGTAAAATGGCCATCTTATCAAAAGCAGTCTACAGATTCAATGCAATCTCTATAAAAATTTCAACACAATCATTCACAAATTTTGAAAGGATGATTCTCAGAGTCATATGGAAACACAAACAATACTGAATGATCAAAGATCTGTTAGTGTTATCACCATCCCTGATTTTAAGTTGCACTATAGAGCTATTATAATAAAAACAGCATGTTATTGTAGTGTGAATAGTACAAACACAGAGACAGATATTGGGGTATAACCTGAAGATCAGAAGAGCAAAGCACCAAAGCCACCAGAGAGTTTTTACTTCTAAGAAATCCTCAGATTGAAAGAGGGTGAGTTCCTGTTTCGTTCCTCTCTAGTGCTAGGATTAGTGGTGTGTGACTCCCTAGTAGTGGGATTAAAGGTGTGAGCCACCACCACCTAGATCTGTTTCTGCACTGATATTGTGTAGCCCAGGGTGGCCTTAAACTTTTAGAGATCCATCTGCCTCTTTCTCCCAAATTTTGAGATTAAAATTGTGTGACACTACTGCCTGGCCTCTAGTAGCTTAGTTTTACCTTCTGGTCTTCAGGAAAGCTTTATTTATAAAACATAAATAAAATACCACCATATGATATTGGCACAAAACTGACACACTGATCAATGGAATCTAATTGAAGACACAGGCATAAATGCACATACCTATGAACATCTGATTTTTGATAAACAAGAAATACATACTGGTAAAAAGATAGCATCTTCAACAAAATGACACTAAATAACATTCTGCTATACTCTTCGATCTGTGCCACGCTCAGCTATCTTCAGACAAGCTTCTGCCTTAGCAAAGGGGGACAAATACAGAGAACCACAGCTAGACAATAACTCAGAGACTGGGATACCTCGAATCACTCAGCCCTAAATGGGATGCCTTCATCAAATCCTTACCTTCAGGGCTCAGAGAGCCTTGAGGAAGAAAAGGTGGAAAGAGTGTACAAGCTAGAGGGATGGCGGAACCAAGCAAACAAGGCCTCTCAGTCAACAGGCTTGAGGCCCCTGTGAACTCACAGAGATTGAGGCAGCATGCTCTGTCCTAGACAGGGTGCTAAAACCGAAAGGAAAAGTAGCCACACACACATGCCCAATCCGTAACTTAAAAGCAATCTCCAACTTATAACCACTTTCAAATAAAAATTTAATTTCTTCCAAGGCTCCAAGGTAACCTCACTTGCAATACAAAATACTCTTTAGGGTAGGCTATATGTCCAGGAGTAGATGACCAACAAAACTCACTCAATGGACTCTTTGGAGGATTCTTATCTCAGAAGGTGTCAGGGGGATATGTTTTAAATTTTTATCTGTTTAAAAATGTTAATTTTTTTATTTTCCTTTTTTTTTTTTTTTTTTTTTTCCCTGCAGGAACTATGGCTTCCAGCTTGGAATTCTTATGGGATTTTGTGGTAGGTCTTCCCCAGTTCTTTCTTTACATGGGCACAGACCAGCTAACTTTCAGAATACAGGCTACAGCAGAAAGCCCAAACAACTGCACTCCAATGAGTGACCAATAGACTCCGAGAGAGAAAATGTCTTTCAGAGTGAATTGATTAAGTTTGACCCCACTTGTTATGTAATGCTACATTAACAGTTCAAACCACCTGCATTGCTCAAGAACAGTTCAGTCTGGCATCCTAGATATAGCAAAATTCACATCTATTTATGGGAATTTCCAAGCAGACTATTGTTTTAAATATCTGCATTATGTAGTTATCTTATACTTAAATATTTAAAACCAAAGTCTATCTGCCTTATCCATCTGAATTCCAATGTTAGTTTCAACCTTTTGCATTGCTGTGAGGCTATGTCAGTAGAAGTCAAAGGATGGAAGCTCACAAAAGGTCCCAAACACTCTTCCAAGTCAAAGGATTTTCTGTCCGACAAAGTAAGAAGGCTAATGAACCTTGAAATTCAAGTACCGGCATGTGTGACAGTGAAGGCAGGAAGAAACAGAATGCTTGAGTGTTTTGCTGTGTTTGTTAGTTTGTTTTTTGTTTGTTTTTATTAATATCATATCTGTTATGCTTAGTCTTTTATTATGAGAATGCAGTTTTGAATATTGAATCCCTATTGAACAATCCTCATTAGAAGAAGGATATTAGGCAGGCATATGTGTTTAATTCCAGAACTTAGGAGGCAGAGGCAGGATGATCTTTTGAGTTCCAGGTTTGCATAGTCTACATAACAAGTTCCATACCAGCTAAGGCTACATAATAAAACCCTATCTCAAAAAAACATGACCCTATCTTAAAAATCATCTTATTAAAAGTTGAAGCAGTTGAAAGTAGTGACACGTATCTTCAATTCTGGCACTTAGGAGGCAGAAGAAGCTGAATCTCTGTGAGTTAGAGGGCATCCTGGTCTACAGAGTGAGTTCCAGGATAGCCAGGACTATCTATCACAGAGAAAATTTGCCTCAGAAAACCAAAACCAAAACCAAAACCAAAACAAAACAAAACAAAACAAAACAAAAAAGTTAAAAATTCCAGGAAGGGATTATCAGATGGTTTGCTATAATGCATCATCAGAAGCAGCAGATATACATTAGCTGTGACCATGGGCAGTGGACAGCCCTTAGCCCTGCACACATACTGAAATGAAATCCAGTAATTTACAAGTCTGCTGATAGAAATTTTGTTGCTACCCAAGAGAGCAAGTCTGCATTCAAATTAAATTCAAATTTGAGAGCTTGAGAACCAAACTTTATGGTTGGCTCATTCCTTATAAACTCATTTGCTGCCCAAGGTAGAACTGGCAAGTTCCTTGGGGGAATGTGAAAAACTGAAGGTATCACAATATGAGTGCTGTAATCAGATTCAGATCCTGCAGACTCAATTCTCTATAGGAAGAAAGTGGATATGAACCTACTTTCAGGTACTCCGGTTTCAAAGTATCTTTGTAACTTTTATTGCTTTATCAAGAAGTATTTATTTAATATCCAAGACATTTGATTGCATATATTTCTGTATACCACATGTGTGCCTGGCATTTGTGGAGGTTAGAAGAGGACATCAGATCTCCTGGGACCAGAGATACTGAGGGTTGAATGCCATGGTGCCATGCTGATGCTGGAAACTAAACCTAGACCTTCTGCAAAACCAAGTGCCCTTAACTGTGAAGTCATCTCTCCTGCCTGTTACAGGAGGAGTGGGCCTGCTTTTGGTCCTGGCCGCCCTGCTAGCTTACACTCGAAATAATCACACAGAAATTGTGTTAATTAAATCACTGCCTGGCTCATGAGCTCTAGCCTCTTATTGGCTAACTCTTACATCTTGATTATCCCATTTCTATTAAATCTGTGTATCACCACATGATTGTGGCTTACCAACAAGATTCTAACCTAAGTCCATTTCAGGCAGGAGATTGATGCCATCTGCAACACTGCCCTTCTTCCCAGCATTTAGTTCTGTCTATTCCACCTATCTAAAGTTCTGCCCTATCAAAAGGCCAAGGCAGTTTCTTTATTAAACCAATGAAAGCCAGACATAGACAGAAGGACCTCCTATACCACCTGCCCCAAGTTTTGATTTTTTGTTATAGAGCTAAGAAAGAAATGATATTAGCTACTCCATATACAGTGAATCATTCTTTTGAAGAATGTCAGTCATATTAAAAAAAGACATAATAAAATTTTGATTTCTTTCTATCATCAAAGCTTATTTTTCAAACTAGATGAATCTATTTATGATTGTTATTTGAATCTATATTAAAATATAAGTGACCAACCATAGTCTACACATCTTGGAAACATAAAGACAGCTTGTTTCCTAAACAATAAAGCTTCTAATAAAATGTATTTAAAAAGTGACTTTTGGACAGAAAATATGCAGTACTATGTGTCTATCAATCACTCCACTACAAAACAAACTCATAACATCATTTTCTAATGCTTTGACAATTCTGTATTTGTTAGATGAATTACGATTTCTATAATTAAGATTATTATTTCAAGTTTGTATTCTACCATGCAAGATAGCCTGCTATTAGAATATTATGATTATTTCCATAAAGACAATCTTACAGGTCTGGCTTTGATTAGTAAGTTAAATGCCACAATGGTTTTTATAATTCATATTTCTATTTTCCCTAAGATTTTCTAGCATATAGTTAGTCCAGGGCATTGATCTACTTAAAAAGTCTCTCATTCCTTTAATGAAAATAAGCACTGTGCCAGAGAAAATAAGCACTGGTTATTTTAGGGGAAAAAACAATTATTGAAAAAGTGAAAGTACTTGTTTTTGTGTGGAGGTATAATATATCAGAGGTCTATGTTCTGTATGGGCTTCCCCTATAGTATGGTGGATTGGGAAATAATGGAATCTTTAAGATGTGGGTTTGGTAGGTCTTCCAGGAACTCAGGATATTCTGTCAATGGGGATTCTGAGGTCTTGTTTTCTTCAGTGTTTGTGTCTGGGTCATGAGCAACCATCTCACACCATCACTATGAGGCTGAGCTCTGGATTCGCCTAGTCGTCCTCTTCCCTGTCCTCTTCTTTTTCATTCCATGCTCCTCCTTCACTTCTTCTTCTCCTCCTCCTTTAATGTTTCTAACGCACAAGAGGCAGCTCCACTCTTCAATGGCAGAAAGTACTATGAATACAATTGCCTGCATTGGTGGTGTGTGCTCATTGCTTTCTCTTAGGTTCAAAGAAAGCTCCAACTCCCCAAACTTCAAAAGTCAGTCCCAATATCCAGAAATGAGTTCAACCTAGGCTGTAGGAGTGTTTCTGGCAATTAGATAAAACTCAAACCTAACAGGAATAAAAGTATAACATCCTAATCTTAAAAAAGACACTAACTTGTAAACTGCTAAAGACAATTAAAGCATCAACTCAATGGCCAGTCACCGTATACATGATCAAGTTCTTTCACATTCTCAGCACTATACTCATAGTCACACCAAGGAGAAAAGCAGTTCATGTACACGACAAGCTTTAGCCTTGGCATGTCTTGTCAAGTTGAAGCCTGAAAAAGGTAACTAAAAATAAGTAGTTTGCTTAAAATCAAGTAGAGTTAATACATTAGATGACGGTCCTCAGAGAGAGCTGGTAAATATGACATTTAGGGTGTTTGCTGAAAAAGGCCTTCCCTGATAAACAAAAATCCCAGCCTTTGGAAGTAGCAGCGAGGCTATCTCCAAAGAAGATGTGAAGTTTGCTTTTAAGTGTGGCAATGCTGAACACTGTATCAGCATTCCTTAGGAACTTGGGTATTTGGTTCGCATCTGCCAGAAGTCATTCACTTGACCTCTGATGAAAGGGTCATATGGCTCTCTAACTCCAATCAACATAATGAGGTCATGTGATCCCCTCAGCTCCCTCAGCTCTTATTCACAAATACTTATTATAGATTTTAAGGTCCTCACCCCAGTCTCCTGGCCCTTCTCTCACCACAGCTAATCAACCTTCTTCTAACCTGGCTATGCTAATGATTCTGTTACCAGCTCCTGCCCTGGCTCCTTCCAGTCTCACCACTCTCTCTCTGTTCTCGGTCACCTGGTACCCCTCCTCTCTCACCCATAACCCTGGCCATGTTTCATCTACTTCCTCTCTCTACTGTGGACTCATCTGATGCCACTGGCTGTTCACTCTCATCAACAATAAAACCATTCCATACCATGGAGTGTTCATGTCATCAGTTTATAATTTTTCTTCCTTCCTTCCTTCCTTCCTTCCTTCCTTCCTTCCTTCCTTCCTTCCTTCCTTCCTTTCTTCCTTCCTTCCTTCCTCCCTTCCTTTTTCTGTCATTTCTTTCTTTCTAGATGGTTTGTCTAGCAATCATCGAATCTTAGATAAGAACATTCCTATGACATTTGAACTAGACTCATTGATTCTATGTCAGTATGTAACTAAAACACTTTTTAAAGCATACAGCACTTTACCTTAGCACATTGCCAGGGCTATTATCCTCGTATGATTTTTCTACTCTGGAAAGAATTTCTGATAATTCAGGTTAACGGTCATATACATGTTAATTCATTGAAATGAGTATATGCCACATTCCAGCTTTAGTGGACATTTTTTGTTTGGTTGTTTAATTCAGTTTATCTTTTCAATTTTTCTTTTTTTGCTTTGTTATATTGTTTGTTTAGCATTTTGTTTTGCTTTTAAAAATGACAGGACTGATAAGCACCTTGGTTGCTCATAACTGTGCTTGAGAAAGCAATGTGAGAACCCCAAAGCAGTTCACCATCACAGAGCAGTGCACCATC
>NC_022028.1:5166576-5182205 GCF_000317375.1 Microtus ochrogaster | reverse complement strand
CAGAGCAGTGCACCATCATCACAGGGCAGTGCACATCACAGAGCCATGCACATCACAGGATAGTGCAGCATCACAGGGCAGTGCACTATCACAAGCAGTGCACAATCATCACAGGGCAGTGCACCATCACAGAAGAGTGCACCATCACAGAGCAGTGCACCATCACAGGGCAGTGCACCATCACAGAGCAGTGCACCATCACAGAGCAGTGCTCCATCATCACAGAGCAGTGCTCCATCATCACAGAGCAGTGCATCATCACAGAGCAGTGCAGCATCACAGAGCAGTGCATCATCACAGAGCAGTGCACCATCACAACAGTTACCTCTCGGTTTGGCTTAAAATGTAGTTTCTGAGCAATATTTGAGAGTTTCTGAGTGATGCTTTTGTGGTTTTCAGAGACATGAATATTAAACAATTTTCAAAGCCCTTCTTAGAAATTAGAGTTTATTTATCTGGGAAGAGATAATGTGATAGGAATATCAATTAGTAGTGTCTGTTGTTTTTCTGGGTTTAAAAAGAAGGCCAAACAGGAACTCTTCTTTATCCTTTGTACAATCACCAGCACGGTGCACTCATGGTGTTCATATAGCATCCCCAGGATGGCTGCAGGGAATGCTGGCAGCATTTGTCATTGGCACTCGTTATTTCTGTGACTAGAGGCAAAGAATTAAGAGTAGTAAAGATCTTCTCAAGCAGGTTCTGTGGGAAAAAGATAAACATAATAGCAGCCTGAGGTGTGTTGAAGGCCTGAGGCAGAAAGGCAATAATATGAAGGGGACATTGGGAGAAACTGTGATTTATGTGTGAAGTAACGCAGTCACCCATGTCTGGGAGGTTCTGGGTTTATGTGATGAGTCAGAACAAGTTTCGTCATGGCAGTTTCTCTGACTGCAAGCAGTGTGTGACTCAGTCAGGATTTCTTAATTCCATGGATTCAGAAGAAGACCACTACCACAGTTTAAAGTTAAATTTGAAGCAAGTTTTAATTAAATACTGTCCATGTTGATGGACATTCTGGCTAGGCCCATCTCTGTTTTCCCAGAAAGCTAGCTCTGAGTCGCAGTTTTCTGCAGCTTAAGTATTTCCCATCATGCCCAAGCATACATCTGTTATAATTCTGCTGGCCTTCCCTGTAACCCGGGTACCCTTTCCCTTTACGAGACAAGCTCTGCTCACCCCTACGTCCCACTGAGGCAAGCTGATCTTAAGCCTAGTCTGTCTGTCTCTCTGTCTCTCTCTCTCCCTCCCTCCTCCATAATCGCCTTCCCAATACCTACTAAATAAGCTCTATACCCAAGCTTTCTCTGCATGGTGCATCTGTCCATCTCCCATCTGCCACTGTCCTCCACACCAGCAGGGGGACCTGGCAGAGTGGAGTTGCCAGGAATTTTTCCTTGCTGCTGTGAAGTCAGCAGGATCTCCCTTGCAGCTGAGGACTGCTAGGGATCCGTCTATATGATCACTTTTAACGCTTCTATATGGTTACTCTCTAACTCAAAATCACTGGAATTTTACACATCTGTTCACCCATGCCTCCATGAGTGTGTACTCATTTGGTGGTGATTCCCCATGTAAAAAGACCCAGTACTGGTCAACCACATGCCTATCAATCTTAAAGCTCCTTGCTTGGGTCCCCAGACTCCATGTGATGATATAGGGGTTCCCTATGTGTGTCCACCCATTTTCAAGGTCCTGGACCTTATAAATGAGGACTCAAGGCCAACCTGAGCTTTAAGCTTCTAAAAATTGCTTATATGCTTTGCTACATTTGGTGTGTTTGCATGATGGTTCACTTTGGCAGGGTCTGCTGAGGCATTTATTACACACAGAGCTCTGCTTATCCAGACTAAGTGAACAATAAGTCTCGAATATTTTAAATTGCTATGTACTCTTAAAATCTCTTCCAAAACACTGTATATGTGATCTGATCCTGCCTTAAAATAAGCTTTATTCCACTGTTGTCAGTTTTACTGTTAACCTTCTGTTGCAAACAGTTTTTTTTCTTCTTTGTGTTTGACAAGTATAAATCTCACCTGTTAAGTTAAAAGCCAGTACAGTCAAGCTTGGGCCCAACTCTCCAGGCAGATCTTGTACTGTAGTTATAACTTTAAAGATATACCCAATAAATAGTCCTCAAGTGCTCAAGGAATTGGGGACTATGGCATTTAAATGATTAATTATTAAAAGGCTTTTCAGAACAAAGAGGCAGGTTGGCTCCAAGCAGTAGCACCCCAAATAAGATAGAAGACAAATGAAAATACAGAATTTGCTTCTTCAAGTGAACATGCTAACCACTGGGCAAAACTGGTTTTCATGTAAACTGAAGATCTCCAGATGTGGATGAAGGAGAATGGGAATTGATGGCCTAGCTGCTCAGAGCAAAGTAAGCTTGTCTTCCTACAGATTTCCTAACCCACAGAATCTTCTAAAACCTGGCAGTCCCTGTGCTAAACAGCAGAAGGCAAATACAGACCTGATGTCCCTACCGTCAATGACCATGGAAGACCCTGAGGCATGGCTCTAGCCAATCAAGTAAGTTCTCTGTCATTTTATAATTCAATAATTCAAGTAGAAGTTTATCCTTCTCAAGGATCTCTGATCTAATTTTACAGCTGAGTGGTTTGGTCAGTTTAAAAGGAAAACCTCACAAATTTTAGTATAACTTCTTAACATATTCTAAATAAAAGTGGTTTTAAGATGCAAAAGCTCAAACCAAAGAGGTGTTTTAAGATATACAAATGCAAGTTATTAAGGTGTGTACCTACAAGTTATAAAGGTTTGAGGACAAACGCAAGTTATCAAACTTCTCTCTCATGCTGATGTTCATAGTCTTAACATTATCAATCAAATGCTAATAAGCTGTTAACCGAACTCTGGCAGAGTACTATATGGCAAGATCAAGATTGTAAATTCTCTTTGGTCATTTTCTAAAGATACTTTTCTTTGTGCAAAAAAAACTCTGTCACAGTCATTCTGGCATAAATATGCTGTTATTTATACAATGTATGTGTCTAAAACTTATGGTTTACAAACTCAAAAAATTCTTGTAAGTTTCAGGGATCTGAATTTAAGGGTGCACCTTGAACAAGTCAGATATAAATGAGTAAGTTACAAAACAATCCCACTTCAGTTTGGAATTATGATTAATAAAAGGGTTATTTATTTAAAGGGAATAACTTACAGAGATCACCATCCTAGACAACAGCCCCCTGCACAACCAGGAAAAGCTGTTAATACTTAATATATTTTTACCCCTTTTCTGAGCAATAATCAAGCTAGAATATTAATATTCTCTATTTTGCTTTCCTATTTTCCTCTTGCTAAAACTTACTGAATAAAATTGAGTTAATGTAACATCTTTTATTTATAGTAACCTTTTAGAATAAATGGCAAGCTTTGTTTATGAGGTATTTTTCTCAATATTATTCATTTCTTAAAATAAGCAACCCCTGACAGTTTTACTTAGGTGGCAGTTCTTCATATTAAATCATCGCACTTTACGTAATTAAACCCTGATGCAGAAACAAGATATGGAAACGATTGGGATAAATATACGTTGTGGATGTTAAAATTGAAACAAAGATGTTATAATTTTTGCAACTTGCCTTCTTCTTGCAATAAGACTTAGATTGAATGTAGACTCAAATACAATTAGAAGACGCCAGTTTAGAACTGGATCTTACCTAAAAGGGATAAGATTTCAATTGCCAAGTGCATATCAAGTCAGAAAATTAATCAAGAGCTTTTAAGACAGTGTAAATTTGATAGAAAGTGGCAGGGTTCAGTCCCAAAGAGGATCTGTGGAGACAGACACAATCTGAGGGTGTTGGCTACCAGCAAATGTATTGAAAAAAGAATATACCTTTTAAACTCTGTAGTTGCTCATAAGATTAACTGGGAGAAAGGAGGCTTGTGAACTGGGGTGTGACTTGAGATAAGGGTTGAGGAAGCACCAGACATATGTTAATAAAAGAACCACAAATTCCTCCTACCAGAGAGAAGAATTTGTCTCATGTTTTAGCAAACAGGGAAGTTCTTCAAGTCCCTGAAAAAAAATGGGGACTTGTCTAAATGCCTGGTCTTGGGAAAAGGAATTACTTGGGGGATCAGACATTCCATTACAGGATATTTCAGTTTCTTGTATGACTTAGTTTATCAAAATAGCTAAAGCTTAAAGGTGAGCAAAGACAAGATTAGACACGTATTACTATGAAAATATTACCTGAGTAAACCTTAGGAATTTATAAATCTTTTTAAGCAGCTTGGTGTAACTTGTATGGGAGTAGGCAGAGTTATCACCTGTATGGTGGTAGGGATCTTTCCAATGAATTGTTTTGTTTAGAGAGGATACCATTGTACACATGCTCATTCTTCACCAAAGACTGCTCAAAATTTCTGGAAAAGAAAGGTATAGTAGTAAGAATCATTAAAAATGAAAATAAAAGGGAGTCAGCATTGTGATTAACAGTGTCAAAATGCTGGAAGTTTGCCCAGCAGGTAGAGTTGCAAGGAGCCTGCCTGACTCCATTTTGAAGGCAGGAGCCAGTATTGTTAAAAATAAGTTTCTGTTTACTGAATTGTTTCCTGGACCCCAACCTTCCCTAAGCCATGACCTTGCCTTGTTTTTGAGAATACCCCTACCCTCCCTGGCTCTTTTTGACTTTCCCTAATTTCATGGTGACCACATGATTTTTTTTTGAGACTTCTTTTCTGTATTTCCATATTTCCCTATTGTCTTTCTTCTGTGAAACTACTCTTATTTTTACTCCTTAAAAACAGGCCAAAAAATAGATTCATGACAAGTCTCTTTAACTCAACTAACTCAGCTAGTCCCTGGCTAGCTCTTGGGTGTGCCCCAAGGAAAAAAAAAATCTTGAGTCAAATGTGGCTCAAATTGTGGTAGTGCTCTTATTCTAGTCATTGGGATTAACATTCGCCATGAGTGTTATAATTTAAAAAATGGTGCCAGAAAGAATGATAGGTGCCATCATGCAAAAGGTTCACGTGGAGATTTTTTTATTTGGGGAAGGGAATGGGAAATGGGGCAAGGGGAAGAGGGAACCTGGACTCTAGAGACAGAAGTGGTGGATGAAAGATAGATAGATAGAGATAAATAGATGATGGATAGATAGATAGATAGATAGATAGATAGATAGATAGATAGATAGATAGATAAAGAGATAGATAGAGATAAAGAGATAGAGATAGAGAGAAAAAGAGAGGGAGTGGAGGAGAGGCAGGACTTTACTTTTAAAGATTTTCTTTTAATGCATGCATACAGAGACTTACACAGCTACACAGCACATGTGCTTACACTACATAGTGACATAAAGCTGTAGGACCCTGAACTGACGAAGTATTTGCCTGAATACCGACAACACTTGTGTGATCACTAGGACCCTGGGATGGCTAGGTGGCATTGGAACTGCTAACATCCATCCCTTTTGTTTATTATAAAGAGTGAGTTAGGGGTAGCAAGTGGGGGCAGGAGATGGGGTGCCTGCTTTCTCAAGAATGCTTCCTGCTGACTTGGGAGTGACAGTCATCTTTGGGAGAATTGAGAAAGCTGAAGTGCTGACCAAGTCCAGAAATATCTGGATGTTTCACTTCACTGTTCAGGCTATATGGGGCTGTCCATTGTCTCTTGGATTGAGCAAAATGCTTGCAGAGCAGAGGATAAAGTTAAAGTTTAGGCAATATTTTTCTTAGGTCCTGATAATTGAGGGAGGGGTCCCAACACAAGGGAAAGTTAGGGAGGCTTAGGCTATTGATTGCCAGTGCTTATGTAGCATGCATCTCACAGTGCATGTGACCTCTCTGAGGTGGGTCTAAGTCAACTTTCTGGAGTTTACAAGAATTCTTTGAATTTGTGAAAAGATAAGTTTTAGACATATTAACCTGGTCCATACCTAGAAAAAATTGTGGACTAACACAAAGCAAATTTAACATTAGTAAGATTGTTCATTCACCCTTTTTGCACAGAAAGCAATAGCCTATTGAAATCAGCACACTGTGTTAATCCCGAAAATCTCAAGAAGGAAGACCAATTCCACAATTTTCCAATTAGAACAAGTTTTATTACAGAGGTGCACTTGCGACTGTCTTACCTCAAATTTAGATTTTAGAGAATAGCCCCTTCTGAACTTCTGAGGTGCCTTTTATGGGGAGAGAAGATAAAGAGCTGTAAGCATGTTTACAGGGGTGAGAGAACTGAATCTTAGAGATTATTAGAAATCACAACGAAGGAGGAAGACAAGGATACACATCAGGTAAATGGAATCACAGATTTTACAGGTTCCATGAGATTTAAGAATCAAAATTTATTCTTAATGGGGCTTAACAATGGGTTCCTTTATTTGCCAGGCCTGCTGCTCCTGCTTTTGATCTCACAATGGAACCATCCACATGGAAGTCAAAAGAATGAATGTAGCAAAATGTAACAGAAGGCTTTGCTAAGGAATGGTTTACTGTCCCAAATGATGGACAAGCACAATTGGATTGACTCTTAAAAAAGAAGGCAAGATATATAAAGTTTCTTATCATGCTGAAAGGTTATATTGATTACACTACCTGGGGTGGGAAGGCCCACCCTGGGGAGCCAGGAGTGGGGAATTCTGGCTGGGATTCTGGTTGGCGTACATGAACAAATGGGGCTGAAGAAAAGTGCATGGTCATCACTTTCTGCTTTTGTTATTACAAATGTGATGCAAATTCTACTTCACAGTGAGGCTGCCTTGCCTTCCCCGATTATGAAGGACCATGAGCCAGAATAAAGTCCCCCTTAAATTGCCTTAGTCAGATTTTTATCACAGCAACAGGAAAGTAATTAAAACAGTAGACATCCCAATTTTCCTGCCCAGATTTATTTAATATTAAGTTTTAATAAGTCATTTTTAATCTCTCACTTTCATGCACAGCAGATAGTAGTATCTCAAAGAGGCAGATAAATCAATGAAATAACATAATCAGGAAAACAGAGTACCATTGAGGAGCCTGACTGTCTCCATTTTAAAGGCAGGAGCCCTTGTTCTGTATTATTAAAAATAAGTTTCTATTATTGAATTGCTCATGTTTCCTGGAACCTGACCTTCCCCAACTCTTGCTCTTGGTTTGTTTTTAAGAATACCCCTACCCTTCCTGACCTTCACTAAACACATGATTTTTTTTTGAATTTTTTTTTTTATATTTCCTTATTGTCCATTGTCTTTCTTCTGTAAAACTACCGGTTATTTAAATTTTTAAAAGGGACCCAAGAAATGGATTCAGGGATGCCCTCATTAAATCAACTTAGGAGGTAGCCCTTGTGTGTACCTCAATAAGAAAAATTAAACTTGCTTCCAATTTGACTCAATTTGTGGTAGTCGTCTTATTGTCACCATTGGGATTAACGTTTTTAGGAGTGCCCCATCAAGAGTTAGACCACCCACACAAATGCAAATCCAGACCTACACTGTGAGGCTAGGGGCTATTTCAATAGGCATAAGTCTTAAGTCTTTCTAAGGCTCTGGGACTGTTTTCAGTTCACAAACTATCACAGTGAACTTTCCTGCAAGAAAAGCAACATCTATAAAGGCCTGTTTGTGAATTATAGACTGTTTCTGTTTTGTGGAATCCCTATCTAGAACATGGAGGGGGTTTATGGAACCCCAATATTCTTCCATTGGGGCAAAAAGCAAGAGATCACACTGTCCACCTGAGGTCCTTGGTCTGGTTTTATGTCTTATTTGTCATGCCTGTGTGTTGACTGATGTTTCTGTGCTACTGGGTCCCTCTATGTTAGCCACATCACCCACAGCCATTTAGTCCCAAGTAAACACACAAAGGTCTACATTAATTATAAACTGATTGGCCTAGTATCTTAGGCTTCTTATTAACTTTGATAACTTATATTAGCCCATAATTCTTGTCTGTGTTATCCACATGGCCTGGTACCTTTTTTTGGTGAGGCGGTCACATCTTGCTTCCTCTGTGTCTGGATGATAACTGCAGACTGAAACTTCTCTCTTTCCAGAATTCTTGTTGCTCTGCCTCTACTTTTTGCCTGGTTGCCCCACCTATACTTCCTGTCTGGCTATTGGCCAATCAATGTTTATTTAAAATACAAGTGACAGAGTACAGACCAAAATGTCTTATAATATCCTTCCGAGAAACATGAGTTTTGGAGACTGAAGGAATGTTAACCTGGGTATTCCATTGCTGCAATAGGACATGGCCTCATAAATTCACTGCAATATTAACTACATATGGGCTCAGCCTTCTTTTTTCTCCTTCTGGCCCTATGCATTCAACCTACCTTGTGCTTTGTTATACTTGAGATAGGGTTCCAATTCCAAAAAAAAATTAATATCTGTCTCTTCAAGAGGCCAATCTGGATGCCAAGAGTCTGGACTAATGATAGCCATATCTGCACCTTTGTCTAGTAATCCCTCAATTACATTGTCATTTGTAGGCACTCTTAGCTTTGTCATCTACTGCACATATTGGAAGCTGCTTAATTGTACTTCCTACCTACTCAAGTAATATTGTTTCTCTTCTCAGGCCTTCAGTGGGGTCAAAGAATAGATAGTTGTAGTTACTGTCCTCTTATAATCTAGCAAAGACATTTCCAAAACAAGGTTAGACTCCTAAGGTTAGAATGTTTATTAAAGCATTTAGCATATATTCCTTCTTTAATATTGTTTATGCTGGTTATAATTCTAATCTTATACTTGATATCTGTTCCTAGTGTATATAGTTTTGTATTGGGTTTGGAACTCTCTTATTTAACCAAAAGGAGAGGTTCTGTGGGAGTTTCTTCAACACCTTCCGGTAATAGCCTTTAAGATACCAGCCTACTTGGGCATGGTCTCTTATACTATAAATGCAGCTGTAGAGTCTGTGCTTGCTCTCTTGTTTCTGGCTCTCATTTCAGGCTTCTAGACTTTGTTCCTGTTTCCCATTCATGCAGAGGACTGAGATCTGGGACAGTGATCTGTGACTTTCCCCTAAATAAATGACCTTTTTTTATATACATAATTCTTAACTAGTATGGGATTATTTTGTAACTTCTGTCATTACCTTTGGCTTTATTTTTCCTGTCCTCTTTCTGTCTTTTGTACTTTCTATGTTAAATTTTAGTTTATTTTGGACTTGTGGTAGCTAAACTAAAGGGCAGTATGGATATTAAGACTAGAAATCCTAACAACCCTCTCTCCTGTGTTCTAAAGAATTTTGATAAACTTTAGCCTCCCATAGTTAGGGAGGACTATGACTATCCTGTTACCAAGAGTCATTTCCAAATATTCTGTGAAACTGAATGGTCCATGTTTGGGGTTAACTGGTCCTCCCAGGGTACTATTAATTTTAGGATAGCTTGGACAGTGGTTAATTTCTTCCTTGATAACCACTAATAAGCCCAGCCTCCCAGGTCAGATTGGGTACATCTTGACTTGGGCTGCAGCAACCCACACCCTTTGATGAAAGTGTGTATGGTCCACGACAAGCAAGTGGCCAAGCCATAGTTGTTGGCAGGTGAATGTTTTGAGGTCTTGTAGAAGAGACCAATGAGCCCCCTCTCAAAACTGATATTCAGGGTTTACCTGAGGAAGAATCACTCTCCCTCCACATAACAATCTTTACCCTCATTTCCCCTCCTCACCTAATCTTCCAACTTTGCTACCCTAGGCCTCACTAAGGCCTCCCTCTGCCCATGTCTGCACCTACCTCTACCCCACCATCTAATTCTTCCTTATCTTTTCCTATCTTCTTCCTCCACAACTCTTCCCTTCCTCTCCATCTTTTTTCTCCACACACTCACCAAGGTGTCCCATAAGGCCCTACAGACTCCCCCAATTCTGGTTCTGGGGAGGAAGAAACCTCCTTCAGTCCTTGTTCCTATATGACAATTTTTGACAATTGCTACCTGTAGTTCCTTTTCTCCACTACACATCTCTATTTCTGGAAGTGCCAGAACCTCCCTTTCAGCACTGGTACCCATTTATTTTATCTTTTTAATTGATTTTATCATTTCAATCATCTTCCTATGTGGCACAATTGTCAGAAAATCCCCTGTACCCTCTTCACTACCAAAAAAGTGAATAGATTCTCATAAAAGCAACTGAAACACTTACCAACCAAAATATTTAATGGATACTGATCAGACGGCAGAGACAATTGACTATTCTCTTCCAAAGAGACCCCAACTGGACTACAATACAAAGGGAGTTAGGACGTTACTCAGTGAATTCTGCTAGAAGAGATAAAATTGGCAGTTGAAAAGCCAACTAACCTATCTAAGTTAACATGCTAAATAGAATGAATCATCTTTTGCTTTTCTGGAGCACCCCCTGGGTACCGATCACTTATATACTCATATAGACCCAGAGGACCTGGCAAATCTCAAAATGATTAACCTGGTCTTTGTTACTCAGTCAGCCCCTGGAATACACAGAAACATACAGAAGATGGATGTATTTTCAGAAAAAAAAAACAGTCAGAATAATTATAAATCATCCAGAAAGTATTCGAATACAGAGAAAACAAAGAAGATCTTATGCTAAAAAAGATGGGGCATGCTACCATGGCTATACTACAAGCCCCAACCACTTTTAACTTTGTCAGTGGACACTGTAATAAAAAGAGGGGACCTTTATAAAGGGACCAATTCATGTACTTCAAAAAAAATATTGGTAATTGGAAAATGAATGTCTATGCTGGAAACAGGTATCCCCTTCCCCCAAACTAAGACAATTCTAACTATGGAGCATAGTTCCTCCATCATAGGAGGCTAACCTGTAAAGTTTATAGTAGACATAGAGGCTATTCATTCACTATTACAGAAGCCCCTAAAATCCTTTACCAATCAAACTATAGAAGTACAGGGGACAACAGGGAATGCCAAAGAATACTAATGAACCATTGACTGGACTGTTAACCTAGGACTGTTAACCTGTGATTCATTCTTTAATTGTTATTCCCTAATGTTCCTACCGTTTACTAGGACAGGACCTCTTTACAAGCTCCAGACAACATTGTCTTTCTGAGGGAATTCTCCTATGTTGCAATTTGAAGGCCCTGTTAAGGCTTTAACTATATACAGCCTGTCTAATAAGTGAGGAATATCTGCTTTTCCAAAATTAAACCCATTCCCTGAAGGGGGAATAAAAAGCTGCTGATCCAGGAAATTACTACAGTTTGGGGCAGAGAACAATCTCCCTGACTTAGCAAAATGTGTGCCACTCATCATAGTGAAGCTAGCATCTGGGGCAATGCCCATTTAAGTCAAATAATGCTCCATCAGTTTACAAGCCAGGGAAGGGATTAAGATTCACATTAGGTGCCTCCTTGAAGCAGACATACTTATTCCTTTAGCCCCTTGTTGCCTGCCCAAAAGCCTGGAACTCGAGACTTTAGACCAGTACAAGGTTTGAGGGAGGTGAACAAGAGAGTAGAATCCATTTACACAACCATTCTAAATCTCTATACTTTGTTCAGTTTTTTACCACCAGAGCATAAGGTTTACATGTATTGGATTTAAGAGATGCATTACTTACTATCCCTCTGTCAAAATTAAGGCAGCCCATCTTTTCATTTAAACAGGCTCTCCCTGAGCTATGGATATCAGGGTGACTAAACTGGGCCAGTTAGCCTCTAGGGCTCAAAAATTTTCCCACCCTCCTAGATGAAGTAATCTACTAGGATTTAAGTCTCTTCCATAGTACCTTGAGGTAACCTTTCTTTAATATCTAGATGATTTATTATTGCCTGCTAAAGATGAGGGGGGCTGTGAGCCACCAGAGGCTTTTTGGAAACTCTAGTCCAGTTAAGCTACAGTTTCTAAAAAAAAAAAAAAGTCCTCATTTGCTCACCTCAGGTTACTCATTTGGGATATGAGCTGAGAGAGAGAGAGACTGTTGTCCAGGTCTGCATAGCATCAAAAATGCAAATCCCAACTCCTACCACCAAGAAACAAGTTGAAGAATTTCTAGGAACTGGTGAACATTGTTATCTTTGGATACCTGGGTTTGTTAAAATTGCCAGACTCTTATACTCTGCTGCAGTTGGGGTCACCACCCTTTGGAAGTTGACTGAGGAACATGATTGGACTAAGGAATAGGCTTTAAAAAACTTTAAAGAGGCCTAACTCTCCCTGATATATACAAGCTCTTTCATCTTTACGTCTATGAAAGAAAGGGCATTGTCAAAGTAGGTAGTCCTGACACAGACCCTGGGTTCCTAGAAAATTCTGATAGCTTACATCTCAAAGAGACTGGACCTGCAGCCTCTGTATGTCTGCCTTGTTTACGAGACATTGCACTCACTGAAATTCTTGTTAAAGAAGCTGACAAGCTCATTAGGTATGGATTATAACCGTAACCGCTCCACATGCTGTGGAAGCCCTGGTGAGAGATGCCACCAACAGTGGATGTTTAATGCCTGTCTGACCAGTACTAAGACTTTCTTTTATATAACTACAAAATGACTTCTGATAAATCCTTGACCTTTAATCCTGTCACTTTGAAGCCTCACTTGGGATCCCATCCATGACTTGTTAGAGATGCTGAAAGTCATCTATGATATGTGTCCTGACTTGCCAGATATTTTCCTCACTACCAGAGATGCAAATCTCTATATGGATGGCAGAAACTTCAATCAAAAAAGATCCACTTATGCAGGGGCAGTGGTGGTCACAGGCCAGAAGGAGGTCATCTGGTCACAAGCCGTTCCCAGGGGCACATCCACCCAAAGAGCAGAAATAATTGCTCTGACACAGAGTTTAAGATGGGATGAAAGAAAAAAGTGTACATCTACACAGATAACTGATGTTTTTGCCACAGTTCATGTTCACAGACAGATATATAAGCAGAGTAGCTTATTCACCTATAAGGGAAAGATTACTAAAAATATATATAAAATTGTCCATTTGATAGAGGTCACCTGGCTACCAGCTAAACTGGAAATTATTCATGAACCAGGACACCAAAAAGACAAATGCCCCCAAATTGCTAATGGGGCTGCTTTCAGGGAATCCAAACCCCAGACTGCTCTAGAACAATCTGCTGTCCCTGAGCTCCAACTCTGTTTTGATGAAGATGTTTCTAAGTATGATCCAGGAGAGATCAAATCATCTTCTGATTTGGGGGCTAAGGAGAGACTCAACGGATGGTAGATCTTGCCTGATGTAAGACTCTGCATGCCAAAGGTACTGGGCTAAAACTGACTAACTGCCTTGTACCATGTCATGCACTTGTCACTGAAGATCTCAGAACTCATCTTCACTCATGTCTGGCCACCTAAACACTGAAGAAAATTTCAGAGAATTTCAGATCACTACCTGACCTATGCCCAGGTAAATGCAAAGAAGGACATGCTTCTCCCAAGCCAACAGAGTCAAAGTACCGTACTTGGTGAACTTAGGGAAATGGACTTTACTGACGTCAAGTCAGGACTGTAGGCTGCAAATATATGCTGGTCTTTGTGGATACCATCACAGGCTTGGTAGAGGTCTTTGTATCCTGAACAAAAACAACCCAAGTGCAAGCCAAGAAATGAATAATGGTAATTATTCCCAGATTTGGCCTCCCGATACCTCTAGGGTCTGACAATGGTCCAACCTTCATAACCAAGTTATCTCAATTGCTCCCCAAGGCTCTTGATATAAATTGGAAACTTTATTGTATGTATCATTCTCAGAGATCAGGAAAAGTAGAGAGAATAAAAGGAAGGAAATTTTTACTAAATATCCTCTTGAAATTGGCAGCTGTGTTGACCTCTTGCTGTCTGCCCTTCTCTGAGTTTGATGTAACTCCTATAAAGAAATGCTCCACCCATATGAAATAGTCTATGGGCAACTACCTACATAACCACTAGGGTACTGTTGTCAGATTGCCCCACTCCAATCTCTGAGTTCTTAAAATGGTGACAATAACTTTAGAAAAGAATCTTTCTCAGATCTAGGATGCTTAAACTGTTGTGAACCATCCACTCGATCACCCCTTCTAGCCTAGAGATGCTGTATTAGTCAACCACGTCAAAATTGACCAGCTAGAACCTAGACAGAAACTACCTTACAAAATGGGTCTTTGGATGCATACTACTGTTAATGTTGTTGGTATTTCTTCCTGGGTTCATCCCTCACATTTCCAGAAGGCACCTGAGAAACCCACAGAAGAGGGACCTAGCCCCCAGAGGTAGAAAGTGACTGAGAAAGAACCATTAAAAAAAATCAAAATTTCTGAGGCTTGACTGTCTAACATTGTATTGTTGTTGTTGAAATTTGCATGATGATTGTCGTATGGATAACAGCTTTGTTGTTTTATTTTTAACCTATGAAAACAGAACTTAAATGCATCTTTACAGGGGAGATAAAAGGCTCCCCTATCATAGAAAACACCCTGAGAATGTCTTCATGCAAAGGATTGCCTTTATCCACCAGGGGAACAAACAGTTGTTAGCCAGATGAATGGAGGATACTGGGGATGGAACAATCTAACTGACCAAGCCTTATTTAATAGCACTGACTTCAGCAAAATCAAATATTCTTTAAGGGGTTCTGATAATGGAAATTATAAGTGTGCTAAAATAAGAAGGGGAAGGAAGGAGTCATTAATCAATGCAATTGAATTTAAAGTACCCAGAGTAAACCTGTTTGTAACTAGTAATGTGAATATAATCTCTGGGTCCATCTAGCACTAAAAAGCCAAGGAGAAAGCTTCTTCTTTGTCAGAGAAAATTTCCCTATTCCTGGGTTCTTAAGAAAGAAATTTGTATGGAATAGGGGTTTCTTATGAAAATTATGCAAAAATCAAGTGGAACAAAATGAATTTTGCCACCACTAATGTTTTAAAAGTTACAACTGATGTTTCTTTTGATAATATCTTTTTACTCCACTGCCTATATTTTCATTGCACAAGTGCTTTTCTTATTGTAATCCAACTTATCATGCTCTCCCCTTTGACAAACAATCGCCCTTAGGATGGACTTTTTTTCTGTGAAAATAATACGTGTTCTGCATTCTCCGCAGGATAAAAAGATGTGGGAAAAGGTGTGTTATACCCATTTTACTCAGCAGAGCTTTCCATTTTGTTAGTAAAACTACAAGAGCTATTCCTGAGTTTCGTGATGACTCTTCACATCTTTTAGACCCCACTGCAGTTTCTGCTACTACCGCCTCCCTATGCCCAACCCCAGGGCTAGCTGTGAGACTAAAGAGAGGTTTCTAAAATAGCTTGTATAATCTACTAATATTACAGCAAAATAAGATTAGCTATTCTTCAAAACAGAGCTACTATAGATTACCTATTACTTAAACATATTGGTTGTCAGCAAGTTATTGAAATGTGTGCTGTTTTAATAGTTCTGATTTCATTCATATTATTGACAACCAAACTGATGATCTACATAAAAGAATAGACAAAATTTCTCAATTAAATTTAGACTGACAAATAGGGCTAAGATGGTCCTACCCTTTCATAGGGGCTCTAATATTATTTCTACAAGTTATCATAATTGGTCCCTGTGACCTCCAATGTGTCACTAGCTTGATCGCCTATTCTATAAACAATTCTAGAATTATTGCTGCTTGATGACATTTTTAAGACATTCACCTATCAAAGATTTGACAGGGAAACATGAGACATGGAGGGAAT
>NC_022028.1:5163550-5166238 GCF_000317375.1 Microtus ochrogaster | reverse complement strand
GCACCCTAATAAGAAAAATCAGGCTTGCTTCAAATTTGGCTCAAATTGTGGTTGTGGTCTTGTTCATGCTGTTGGAATTAAAACCACTCCAAGTAAAAGAAACCTTTGTCAACATTTATTAAACCATGGGCTGTATTAGGTTACTAACATCTCTGAGTGGTAGTAAAATATGTTTTGTAGGTGGTGGCTGCTTGTTCATTTCCAGTCCACCCCAGACCCAAAATAATCACACAGAAACTATATTAATTAAAACACTGCTTGGCCTATTAACTTAGGATTCTTGTTAACTAACTCTTACATTTTAAATTTAACCCATTGTTATTGTTTTATATTTTACCGCAAGGCTCATGGTTTGCCAGTAGGGTTCTGGGGACTCTGTCTTCTTCAGCAGCTACATGGTGTCTCTCTGATTTCACCTTCTTTTCTCCAGCATTCAGTTTAGTTTTCTCGCCTAGCTCTAGGCTGCCCTGCCACAGGCCAAAGCAGCTTCTTTATTAACCAATGATAATAAAACATATTCACAGCATACAGAGGGCATCCCACAATACCTCCCCTTTTCTGTCTAAATAAACAGTAAGATTTTAACTTTAACATAGTAAAATTACGCATTATAAAACAGTTATCAAGCAAGAATTATAGTTACAATATTTAGTCCATTTGCATTTGGCAATTAAGGAAAATATTTAATCATCTATTGTATCTATGTGAGTCTAAAGTTTTATATCTAATTTAACTTTTATAATTATAACTATCTTTTTTCAGCTCCATCAAACACTCCCGAAGGATTTACAATACTTCAGTAAATAGGATAAACAGGAAGAACATTGTAAGCAACTTCCAATACTCTGGAAGTGGCAGAGACATCTTGCTCCCATTTTACAGTTCTTCTGTACTTTGGGGGCATCCATCATCAGCCTACAGGCCCATAGTATCCAAAAGACTTTTCCATGAAGCAGGAAATTTCAAAGACAGTTCCATCTATTTTGGCAGTTTGTCAGTCACTTTCTTCTGTTTTCTGAAGAATGCCTGGCAGACTCTTTCATGAAGCAGAAACCTTTACCTTTTTTAAGCAACTTTAGGAGTCATTTTTCTGTGGGTCCTGCATGTCAAGTTCATATAACATGCCATTAAGCAGACCAGGCAAGAGAAGTTTCTAGCTCAAATGGTTAGCAAACTCCATAAGGAGCCTCTTCAATGCCTATCATGCTCTTGAAGTAGATTAGTGCTGATAGGACCAGATGTATCTCATTGTCATGAAAAGTCCTAAGTTCTTAAAACATTTTAATGCCATATTCTATTATTCTTTGAAAGGTTTGAAGAATACATCTGAAATATATCTCAGTACATCTAGAAAACATAAGTACAAGCTTGACTATTATAAATGGCTATCTATTAATCCGTATTTTTAAAATATGCATTAGATTTTTAAATGAGCTGCACAAGGATAATAAAACATATTCACAGCATACAGAGGTTTAAACATCAATGTTTAAATTAGTGTCAGCTAGTTAAAGATAAGTGACCAATAGTGAGGTCTTTACTTTTGTTGATCATGTTTTTCCTTTAATTCCTTGATTTTAAAGTTTATCTTTCACATAGAAGTCACATGCCAACATGAAAATACAAAATGATTTGATAAACTCATAGTGGTTGGCTGTGCTGTATATCACTAAGAATGACCCACATAAAACATGACCTAAGTGGGCATGATAAAAAGTGTAGAAATTTCAAGATGTCCTAAATAAAACTTGTTTCAAATGTTTTCCCTTCATAACCATTTCCTTTTCCTTCTTTCCTTTTTCTGTCTCTCCCATGCCCATCTGCCATGCTGCTGCTTCCACAACACCCTGACTTGAAGTTCACCTTGCCTCTTATTTCTCTGTCAAGAAACATATTCCGCTGTAATGACTGTTGTTTGTTTTATTTTGCATCTTTCTCCAGTCTTCTCGGTGGATCCTGATGTTGCCTCTGGAGCAGGAATCAGCATGTAAAGCTCAAGGCTTTTTGCCCTTTCTTTCCTCTTGGCTGCCAGCAAGCCAGCAAAGTAATCAATTCTGCTCTGCTCAGGTGACTTGTGTCATTAATTTTGCATACATTTCTCAATATGCTGAGTCATAAGACCACATTGCCCTGAACCTCACTCATTATTTTCACACTTACTGAGTTTAGAATACAGACACATTATCTTTACACACTCCAGTTCAGCTTCTAATACAAATTTCAATTACTGCCTCATTAATACTTGTCATTAATTCACCTCTGTCAATTAAGAATTCTAATTTTAAATAGATTTATAATGAGCAAAAGATGAACTCTATGTACGATGTTCCTTCAAGGCTATTATTCCTTAACCTCGTGAAATTGGTATTTATATTTATTCATTTATTCTTTTAAAACACTTATACTATTTCATGTATCGTGTTTTGATCGTATCCCTCCTCAAATCCACACTCCATTCCATAGTCACCCATCTCTGTGTCCTTCTTTCTTTTTATTTAAGTACAATTAATTGCTTACATAGGGTTAGAACTGAATTTCATGTTAGAAAGGGCAAATAGGTAGCATCAAGTGGGTACTTTCTCAGTTGGACAGGATAACTGAACTGTTAGAACATACTGCACGGTAGCTTTGATTTTAGAAGAAAATTTCAGTTTAATAGTATAACTTTTGGCATAAGAAATTGTAAAG
>NC_022028.1:5160367-5163040 GCF_000317375.1 Microtus ochrogaster | reverse complement strand
GTTAGCAAACTCCATAAGGAGCCTCTTCAATGCCTATCATGCTCTTGAAGTAGATTAGTGCTGATAGGACCAGATGTATCTCATTGTCATGAAAAGTCCTAAGTTCTTAAAACATTTTAATGCCATATTCTATTATTCTTTGAAAGGTTTGAAGAATACATCTGAAATATATCTCAGTACATCTAGAAAACATAAGTACAAGCTTGACTATTATAAATGGCTATCTATTAATCCGTATTTTTAAAATATGCATTAGATTTTTAAATGAGCTGCACAAGGATAATAAAACATATTCACAGCATACAGAGGTTTAAACATCAATGTTTAAATTAGTGTCAGCTAGTTAAAGATAAGTGACCAATAGTGAGGTCTTTACTTTTGTTGATCATGTTTTTCCTTTAATTCCTTGATTTTAAAGTTTATCTTTCACATAGAAGTCACATGCCAACATGAAAATACAAAATGATTTGATAAACTCATAGTGGTTGGCTGTGCTGTATATCACTAAGAATGACCCACATAAAACATGACCTAAGTGGGCATGATAAAAAGTGTAGAAATTTCAAGATGTCCTAAATAAAACTTGTTTCAAATGTTTTCCCTTCATAACCATTTCCTTTTCCTTCTTTCCTTTTTCTGTCTCTCCCATGCCCATCTGCCATGCTGCTGCTTCCACAACACCCTGACTTGAAGTTCACCTTGCCTCTTATTTCTCTGTCAAGAAACATATTCCGCTGTAATGACTGTTGTTTGTTTTATTTTGCATCTTTCTCCAGTCTTCTCGGTGGATCCTGATGTTGCCTCTGGAGCAGGAATCAGCATGTAAAGCTCAAGGCTTTTTGCCCTTTCTTTCCTCTTGGCTGCCAGCAAGCCAGCAAAGTAATCAATTCTGCTCTGCTCAGGTGACTTGTGTCATTAATTTTGCATACATTTCTCAATATGCTGAGTCATAAGACCACATTGCCCTGAACCTCACTCATTATTTTCACACTTACTGAGTTTAGAATACAGACACATTATCTTTACACACTCCAGTTCAGCTTCTAATACAAATTTCAATTACTGCCTCATTAATACTTGTCATTAATTCACCTCTGTCAATTAAGAATTCTAATTTTAAATAGATTTATAATGAGCAAAAGATGAACTCTATGTACGATGTTCCTTCAAGGCTATTATTCCTTAACCTCGTGAAATTGGTATTTATATTTATTCATTTATTCTTTTAAAACACTTATACTATTTCATGTATCGTGTTTTGATCGTATCCCTCCTCAAATCCACACTCCATTCCATAGTCACCCATCTCTGTGTCCTTCTTTCTTTTTATTTAAGTACAATTAATTGCTTACATAGGGTTAGAACTGAATTTCATGTTAGAAAGGGCAAATAGGTAGCATCAAGTGGGTACTTTCTCAGTTGGACAGGATAACTGAACTGTTAGAACATACTGCACGGTAGCTTTGATTTTAGAAGAAAATTTCCATTTAATAGTATAACTTTTGGCATAAGAAATTGTAAAGACACTTCAATATGGCAGGAATGCAGCAAGGGTGCAGATGTGAACTAAAAGGACAGTGACATAGTTGATGATTTTAAAGGTTTATATTAAAAATTAATTTGCTTTAAGAAAATTTGAAAGGCTGTTGTTGATAGCTTTCTAATTTATTATGAAATACACCATTTTGTTGTTTTAACAAATTTCTAATCAAGGGTTTCTCTGTAAATTTGGAGCCTGCCCTGTAACTCACTCTGTATACCAGGCTGGCCTTGAACTCACAGAGCTCCACCTGCCTCTGCCTCCCTAGAGCTGGGATTGAAGGCATGCACCACTGCTGCCTGGCTTTTAAATAGTGCATAGCTTATGTGAAAAAAAAATGGAAAATAACCTTTGAAAAGTATACGCTTCTATACAATTCACAATGTTATAAAACTTGAATTTTTGTCAAATTTCAAGATATTCTTATTACCATAGAAAGAAACCCTATAATCACTAAGAAATAACTCCCCAGTCTGAATTTGCTACTGGCTTGTTTTGTGTTTCTGAGAATATGTCTATCAAAAATAATTTTTCATAAATGAAATGTATTTAAATGAATACATGTGCACAATTATTTATATTTTCATATTTGCAACAATAAAAACCTGAAAACAACTTAGATGCCCCTCAACCAAAGAATGGATAAAGAAAATATAGCACATTTACACATTAGAGTACTACTCAGTAGTAAAAAACAATGATATCTTGAATTATGCATGCAAATGGATGGAATTAAAAAACACTATCCTGAGTAATTTAGCCCAGACCCAAAAGATAAATATGGTATGAAGTCACTCATAAGTGAATAGTAGCTATAAACAAAGGACATTGAGTCTAGAGAAGCTAAATAACAAGGTAAACCCTAAGAAAAACATATATAGGTCCACCTGGAAAGTCGAAATAGACAAGATAACCTAACAAAATTGGCAACGTAAGGGTGGGAGGAGAGGGGAGGGTGGAAGGGGAACAAGAGGGAAGAAGGGAAGGGAAATGAAGAGGAGAGGGAATGGGATAGTTGAGATGGAGGAAGGACAAAGATGAGAATAAGGAAAGAGATATCTTGATTGAGGGAACCATGATGTAGGTGGGTCTTCTTTCTATCTGTTGCTTTCATTGGTTAATTAATAAAAAAA
>NC_022028.1:5149698-5157387 GCF_000317375.1 Microtus ochrogaster | reverse complement strand
CAAAAAAAAAACCTTCATCAAGCAACTTATGGGAACGACGGCAGAGACCCACATTGGAGCACTGGACTGAGCTTCCAAATTCGAGTTGAAGAGTGGGAGGAATGAGAATAATGAGCAAAGAGATCAAGACCATGATGGGTTCACCCACTGAAACAGTACCTGAGCTGATGGGACCTCACCAACTGCAGCCGGACTGGGAATGAACAAGCAAAGGATCAAACTAGTCCCTCTGAATGTGGTTGACAGTTGCATGTCTGGAGTAGACTGAGAAGCTACTGGCAGTGGCACCAGGATTTATCCCTATTACTTGTACTGGCTTTTTGAGAACCTATTCTCTTTGAATATATAGCTTGCTCAACCTAGATATAGTAGGGAGGGCCTTGGAACTTCCACAAAGCAATGTGTCTTACCGTCTTTGAGGATTAAAGGGGGTAGGGTGGAAGGATGTGTGGAAGGAATGGGAGGAGGAGAGGGAGCAGAAACGGATTGGTATTTTTTTTTTAATCTAATAAAAAACATGAACACACTGATGTGGAATTTCCCTCTCAATGCTGTGATTACCATTAGTGAATAAAGACACTGCTTTAGACCTATAGGAGGGCAGAACTTAGCTAGGTGAGAAAAACTAAGCTGAATGTTGTGAGGAAGAAGGGCAGAATCAGAGAGAAGCCATGGAGCCACTGTAGGAGAGAGATGTGTTGAAACTTTGCTGGTAGGCTACTACTTTGTGGTGATGCATAGTTTAATAGAAATGGATTAAATTAAGATGTAAGAGTTATCAAATAGGAAGATAGAGCTAATGGACCAAGCCGTGATTTAAATAATATAGTTTCTGTGTGATTATTTTGGGGCTAAGCGGCTGGGATCCAATAAGCAGCCTGCTGCTACAACACATTTTTTTTGAAACTTTAATTTTAAAGAGTAAACAAAATCCATACATTTCTAAAGACAAAATGTCACATAGCCAGATGCCCTGGAAAATCATATTAACACAATTATGTCTACAGAGTCTCTAAAAAAATCAGTAAGTAGTCAGTTCATTATTTATTTTCATCATCACTGTTACCAAATACTAGTCCAGAATCAACTTAAGTATGGAAGAATTGATTTTGGCCTGTACTTTTGTGGCCTACATTATTAGAAGGCACACTTATGGGAGTAGGAGTCATGTGGTCACACTGTATCCACAGTCAAAGAGAGAATATATAGGAAATGTGATGGGTTGTAAATCTCAAGGTTCATGCCTCATTAAACTACTTCCTCCAAAAATGCCCCACTTCCTTACAGTTTTTATAACCTTCATACACAATGCCACCAGATGGGTATCAAGTATTCAAACACACAAGACATCCAAGACATACATTTGGAAAGTATCTAAAATCAAATAAACCTAACTAACTATAACTATATATGTATACAGTTATATAAATTACATGTACAACTCAATATGTTTTTCATGAAGTGAACAGTACTCTAAATCAATGAAGCTCCACTATGCAAGACAGAAGGCAAGCAAGACAAGGTAGAGTTAGGAGAAGAAGTTCTGACACCAAAGAGTCCTCAGTAAAAAAAATCTTAATTTTCCCATTAGCCTTGACATTTAACTTGTGATAGCTGGGATGACAGTTTTTAATTTCTTTGAATTTGGCTTTTCAAATTTCTAAAATTATCATAAAACTGCATGTATCAGGGTTTATTTTTAGGGTGAAATAAGTATATGAAGTTTATAGGCAGGAATATAGCAAAAAAATTGAACAAATGACTTCTACCCACTCTTTCCCTTACTTGTGTAATAATTGGTTGAGTCAGAGAAAAGCTAATAGACAGACATTTGGAGGAGGAAGAGATAGAAGCTAACAAAGACTGGAGAAGAGAGGATCAATCTTATTATCAGTGGGGATGAGAAGTTAGAGATCACCAGAGCACCTAGAAACTTAGAAGAGGGAAAGAAAAGATATACTAATGAAACTTCTAACTTAGTAACTGTTCTATCACTGTGAAGAAACACCATGACCAAGGCTACTCATATAAAAGAACGTAATTAATTGGGGCTTGCTTACAGCTTCAGAAATTCATCCATCATCAGCGTTGCAAAGAGCATGGCAGCCTGCGGGGCACTGGACCAGTAACTGAGAGTTACATCCTCATCCACAGGTAACACTTGGCCTGGCAGAGGCTTTGAAATCTCAAAGCCTACAACTAGTGACAAACTTCCTCCAATAAGGCCACCTCTACTCCAATATAGCACCAACTCTTAATCTTTGTCATCTTTTCCAACAGATCCACCCCTGGTGACCAAATATCCAAATATGTCATCAGTCTGTGTGGGTGAGGGATTCTTATTCAAACCAACAGATGCTTTTTACTTCTTGATTATTCTCTAACATTCAAGAAAAGCTAAAGGTGGTAATTTTAAAAATTTAAAATCATTTTTTAAATTTTGCTTTGTGGCTTTTTTTTCCAGCAAAATTCTGTGGTAAGATAAAAGCAAACACATATTCAAGTGCATCATCACTGAGAAATAGTACTTAATTCTGGCTACCATTTCTATAAATAAAAACAGTATATATAAAATGATTTGTTATTTAGAGGCTTCTTAAACTGTGGGAATTCCTTACTGTATTGTATGTATCACTAGGAGCCTTGTGAACTAAAACCTGTCATGTAGTTTGTGTTCAAACTTCATCATTGGATAATTCAAAAAACTTAAATTCATGTGATCCTTCAAGAACTGACTTTGTAAAACGCAGTGGACTGACTAGTATGAGGTGCTGGAAAATAAAGAAGGGAAGAAAAGAGGATAGAAAGAAAGGAACAGAGAAAGAGAGAGAGAGAGAGAGAGAGAGAGAGAGAGAGAGAGAGAGAGAGAGAGAGATGGGGAAGTGAAGACAGTTGCGAGAGAGTCTAGTCATGTAACTTTTGGCTTTGCAAGTTTTGAAAGGAAGGCATGAAAAGAACAAAGGGGAAAATTTAAGAACATTAATCCCCAAAACTAACCAGACAATATGTAAGTAGTTATGCTTTAGCAAGAGAAAGTATTTGAAAATATTTTAAATTAAAAATTGTAAGAAATAAAATTGATAAAATATCAAAAACCACATTAACCTATCACAAGGCTAGCTAGCTACAAAGATTCCTGAACTCTAAATGGTAATTGTTTGTCACTCTTTCATCAGATTTTAGGAAATTTGCTGTAGTGTGAGATGTCAACCAAAATATTCCTTGTCTTTAGTTCCTACAGACAGAGCCACCAGAGGACAAGTCATTGCATACAAAGACTGCTCTACGCTCAGCAAAGCATCCCCAAGTGCAGCAGCATTCTCGGCAAATACCTGATATTCAGTTCAACAGACACTTATTGATTAAGTGGTTTTCCTGAGAGTGGATAACGACGTGAAGATCTTAAAAATGGAACCAATTTCACTGAGGGTTAAATCTTTATGGAGAAGCTGAATTCTATTTCTATTAACTTTATTGATTTGTCTGGAAAAGGCAAAACAATAAAACAAAAATTACTCCCTTAATATCTATCTTACTGGCACGAGAGAGGGAAAGAAAAGCATGATCCCAAATTCACTTCGATCAAATCTTGGTGACTCAGAATATGAAGTTGTTTACTCCCCCATGACTCTGAAGCTGTCCCTGCACACATCTATGTGCAGTAATGGACCTTCCAGCTGAATCAGCCTAAGGGATCTAGCAACATATTATAGAACTGTAGATGATAACAAACGCATTGGTTCTGAATGGAGTGGGAATCCTTAAAGTTCTTAGGAAAATGGCTTAGATCTCCTATATGTTTATCTATATGGAATTTTCTTCGAGTCATGTGCCCCTTGATCATTGCTGTTCTAAGTGAACGTTAACTTTAATAGTTAACCTCAGCCACTATGAAATGGCTCAGTTGATAAAATCACTTGTCACACAAGCCTGACTGCCTGAACTTGATTCCCCAGACCCCACAATAGAAAGACAGAACTGATTCCTGAAAGTGGCTCCTCAATCTGCAAGTCTACTAGAGCACACATGGGTATGCACTCACAAATACCTTAGATACACAATTAATAATAATAATACTAAATAATTCAAATAAAATAAAATGCAGTCTTTACTTCTTCCACAGACCACTTTGAATAAGTAATATATATTGTAGAGAGAATATTATGTGAAAATTATATGTTTATCTATTATTGATTTTATTGAGCTCTATATTTTTCTCTGCTCCCCTCCCTGCCTCTCCCCTCACTTTCAACCCTCTCCCAAGGTTCGAATACTTCCAATTTATTCAGAAGATCTTGTCTTTTTCTACTTCCTATGCAGATTAAAACTAAGTATTTCTTTCTTAGGGTCATCATTGTTTTCTAGGTTCTCTGGGATTATGATTTGTAAGGTGTTTTTTTTTTTTTTTGCTTTATGTTTAAAAACCACTTATGAGTGAGTAGATAATGATATTTGTCTTTCTGGGTCTGGGCTACCTCACTAAAAATGATGTTTTCTAGCTCCATCCATTTACCTGCACAATTCAAGATGTCATTATTTTTTCTTCTGTGTAGTACTTCATTGTGTAAATGTACCACATGTTCCTTATCCATTCTTCTGTCAATGGGCATTTAGGTTGTTTCCAAGTTCTGGCTATGACAAACAATGCTGCTATAAACATAGCTGAACACATGTCCTTGTGGCACAATTGAACATCCTTTGGATATATACCCAAAAGTGGTATTACTGGGTCTTGAGAAAGATTGTTTCCTAATTTTCTGAGAAATTGCCACACTGACATCCAAAGTGGCTGTACCAGCTTGCATTCCCACCAGCAATGCAGGAGTGTTCCCTCTACCCCACAACCTCTCCAGCATAAGTTGTCATCAATGTTTTTGGTTTTTGTCATTCTTGCAGGTGTAAGATGGAATCTCAGAGTTGTTTTGATTTGCATTTCTCTGAATACTAAGTATGTTGAACAATTCCTTATGTATCTTTCAGCCATTTTAGATTCCTTTGCTGGGAGTTCTCTGTTTAGGTTTGTACTCCATTTTTTATTGGATTATTCATTCTTTTGATGATCAATTTCTTGAGTTCTTTGTATATTTTAGAGATCAGACCTCTGTCTGATGTGGGTTTGGTAAAGATCTTTTCCCATTCTGTGTGCTGCCATTTTGTCTTGTTGACCGTGTTCTTTGTTTTAGAGAAGCTTTTCAGTTTCAGGAGGTCCCACTTATTAATTGTTTCTCTCAGTGTCTGTGCTACTGAGGTTATATTTATAAAGTGGTCTCCTGTGCCAATGCATGAGCATTATTTTATAAACTGTAAAGTCCTGCAAACAATAAAGTACTGAAAAAATACAATAGGCTGAGCTCACACAATATTAGATACTGTAATTTGAGAATCAGGATTTAAATCATGCTCTGGAACTAGTTTGTAGAACAAGTAGAATGGTCATTAAGTCAAGCTATTTTCAGCTTTATTATTTAATAAACAACTTTCTTTATCAATCTCTTCAAAGTAGAATATCTCACAATACTGGAAGTTGTGCTGTTATATTAAATTCCCAATTGGGATGTCACATTCTACTGAATTATAGAGTATCTCTTTCAAATCCCTTTTAAATTAAATCTCCCAGTCTCATTTTATTTTATATATCTTTTTATGTTTTTAATATTAATTTATTATATATACACACTTAAGTATGTGTGTATCTTAATGTATATATGTGTACTACATGTATGCTGTTGTTCATAGAGGCCAGAAGAAGATGTTCAGTTCTTCAGAGCTGTATTTGCAGGAAATTATGTGCAGTTCAGTTTTGGTGCTGGGGACTGACCCTGGTTCCACTGTAAGAACAACAAGCAGTCTTAACTGCTGAGCTACCTCTTCAGTCCTCCAGTTTCTATTTTATATAACTTTATCAGGGAAGTAGCGTAAAAGCATTTCTTGTAGTCATGTAATAAAACATGTGTGTGAGTTATGCCAACCTGGTGCTGAAACAGGCATACAGAGAGCAGATTTAAAAAAGAAAGGATACTAATTCCTTACTTCTTGAAACTTGACCTCATTTAAATGTTTCATCTCTAAGAACACTCACATATTCATAACTCAGGGGGCAAGCTTACAACCAGAAGTGTGAATAGCAAAGTAAATTAAGATTTAGAACAAAATGACACTGGTTACATCTCTGTTCAGGAAGAACCTGTAATTTTTCAGAGTAGCAAAAGTGAAAATATATGGTAAGGAAAGCAAACATTTTCCTGTCTTAAAAGTATTATTAGTCATCAAGAAAGAGTTTGTATATCAAAGAAAATCTCTGACATCAACATTGGCTTTAAGAGTTTTAAGGTGAATAGCAAATTTGGAAATACAACTAAAGCATTCATGCTTACAATTGAATCTCTATGTACTGTTACACAGCTAATTAAGTGCAATCAGACATTTGCTGGTTCCTAAACATACTAGACATTTTTATTCAGGTTTTTTTTTTGAAAAATAGATTCTTCATTGGCTGGGAATTCAAATCCAAAAGAAAATAATGTACACTTAATGAAATATTTTTAGTGATTTCATTTATGATGATATCTATTTATTCAAATCCTTTTTGCTTTACTCCATGAGTCTATCAGGCATTTATCCCTATGAGAGTACTGAAATAAACAGCTGCGTTTATCAGAACTGAACATTCATCGGAAAAAAATGAATCACACATATTGAAATGATGTAATTTCACATCTGTGTCCACATTGTTACCACCAGATCTCATGACAAAATTCAGCTACTGGAGTCTGGATATCAGTGTATTATATATAATCTATTCTAGATACTCAGGAGCATTTTGATTACTATGCAGGACAACTAAGGCTTCCTAGAACCAATTTACAGGATATTAAAAACTACCCTATGACTGAGCTCAAAGAAATTTGTTCAAAAAATCTCCAAAGTTGTGTCAAGAAGGCTTAATTCTACCATCAGAGGCCAGCTCCAAGGTAATGGAATTACTACCTGTGAGCTCTATCATTCTAAATGATTTTATTATAGAAAGATAAATTCTTTGGGTTGTTACGTACTGGATTATGAGCCTGCCATGTTTCCAGTATTAAAATCCCGACTCCTAAAACCAGGGCAATTCACATGTTTATAAAGGGAGACTCTAAGTGAACTGATAAAAGAAAGGTTAGATTTAGGTAAACACACACATTCAAACGCACACACATAAGTCATACACATGTATATACATGTGCACATACAAGCACATATTTAGTCAAGTTCACACTCACATAGTCACACATACTTGCACACTCACACGCATGCACATACAAAAACATACACACACACACATACATGGAGAAGAAGAGAAGATATCCATCTACCAGTCAAGACAAGATTCTCTTTTAAGAAATCATCCCTGCTCATACTGTGGCCCTCAAGATAAAGTTTAACAAGCCAAGACCAGTTAAATTTTGTGAATGTCTTAGTCACTTGTCTTATTCTTGTGCAGAATCATATTTGAGATGCGTTCTTCATTGTTCTTAGAAGAACAGGATATCCTGCACATAGAAAAATGAAAATCCATATAAAGTTGATTATTGTCCTCTCAAGATCTATGAAGAATTTTGATGGGACCTTGATGGGGATTGCATTGAATCTATAAATTGCCTTTGGTAGAATTGCCATTTTTACTATGTTGATCCTCCCAATCCAAGA
>NC_022028.1:5135737-5145998 GCF_000317375.1 Microtus ochrogaster | reverse complement strand
AAAAAAAAAAGAAAAATGAAAATCATGTTCAATCTGAGGAACATATGAAATCACAATATTTTCCCTTTCCCTAAGATCAAACCACATTCATTACACGAAGAATTTTATTGAAAAAGAGAAGACACGTTTTGGACTGCAAATAAGGGAATAGTATTTCATTTATATTTTTGACTCTCTGGAATTGGGGAATCAGTGATTTTTAAATTGTTCGTTATAATTAGTTGACAAATAATAGGTATAGAATATAAAAAAGCAAGAATTCAAATAGCTATTTTCTTACTCATGGTATGACAAATCATTTAATAATTTGTATAATCATATATTTATTATGGTTGATATAAAAAACATTTATACTTTGAGGTTTATGCAATTATAAACAGCGGCATTTTTTCTTCCTTAATATTTTAAAACCAATAATCTGTTTCCATAAATATAATAAAAACATTTTAGAATATTAAATTTTAGTTGTGCCAAATGAATAAAAATATATGTACCTTTAAATGTGTGAATTACCATAAGCCTTTTTGAAAAAAGTTTGTTGGTCATAGCCAATGCAATTCTCATATGTGATGTAATAAACCATACATTTCTATCACCCTTATTTTCAAAGACCTTTTGGTGATAGTGGAAAGGTACATCTTTAGTCATTGCTAAATCTAGACAAGGGAAAAATGGTAGCAAAATGAAGTATACTTATAATTCTCATAAGGAAAAGTTGCTGAAAATACTGTGTAGTTATAATGTCTCAGTATATTGTTTTCTGGTCCCTTATGATTGGCTATCAGTATCTTGTTGCCCTGTGTACACCTGGTTGTCTGTTAGTGATGCTCACCACTTAACTTCTATCTCATCCTCTGACTTTTCCCATTGATGGGACGTCAATCAACTTATCCTAGATTCTTATATTCAAGGGTCTATAATTAGTAATGACTGCATACTGAGAGATATTACATGCTCCATAAACCTGAAAGGAATGCATAATTAGGCAATTAACCTCTCACCAGATAGCCCTGCTTCTTGTGCAATCATCAATATAATAATAATCATATTAAAAATAGTACAAAATCTAAATTTGACCTGTGACATATGATAGTTAACTCTTAGCAAACTAGATTTACTGAATTCTTTATTAGGAACTAGAACTGTATTAAATGTAACACTAGCTATGTATCAAGTCAAATATCTGTCTCACTGTATACATTTCCAAAGCAGACACTACCCTCTTCATTTATGTCTGAAATACTTATGGCCCTTACTTTAGTTATTAGGAACACATATATGGAATCTCCTGTCATATTATAATCAAAATTCAGGCCACCACAGACCTTTCATTGGTCAAAAGCTGCGCTGATTAATTTTCAAATTCACACAATTGTTGACAGAATTCAATTTGCTGTGGCTTGAGAAAGGACCCCAGTTTATCTGATTTCTGCTCAGGCTTCCCTGGGTTCCTCACAACAGAAGCCATTAGACCAGGATGGCTAGTTTCCTCAAAGTGTATCAGCTAAGAGAGCCATAAAAAGTCTTCCTGTAAACAGAAATTACGGTCTGTGAAATCACACATCAACTTTGTAATCTTCTTCAAAGCGAGACCTTACTCCTGAGTCAAGCTGTACTGAGCCCTGGATATCCTTAGAAATTACTTTTCATTTATGCATGTATGAAAAATTGAGTTTTTGTCCAAATGTATGTTGCATACTGAAGTCCCCCAAATGGAGAAGCTGAGTCAAGCAAGGGTCACAAGACCAGCAAGGACAGCCTGGTCAACACTGTGAGACTTTGCCTCACTCTGCTACCCCCACCACCAAAGCAACGAGGGCAGTCATTTTATAAGACTGTCTTTCTTGAGCATCCTGGCATGTCATAGGGATAAAATACATTCTGTGAAGTTCTATGTTATTTTTTATTTCAATAACCCAAATAGTCCAGGAATAATAGTCTTCATTTTTCATTATGATTTTAAGTCATGTTTTGTCTTTTCTCCTTAAGCGCTCTTATAATTCCCACATTATTGTTTGCATCTTTCTTATTTAAAAACTCTTTAACTATATTTTATAAATGAGAATACAGGATAATGAATTTTATTAATTTTCCTATAAGATTTCTATCTACTTCATTTGTGCTTATACATACTTTTTGTGTATGCTATTTTATTTTTAATTTATTTCTGAGAGTTAAGATATTTTTACTTATCAGGCTTTTTCTGACAGTCCCTGAGCATTTTGTTTTTGTTTTCCTATTTTCTTGGTGCACTGTGAGGGAACACACAACCTTCTCCCCCCTGTTCTCACAAGGGCTCCCCTTTTGGGCAGAACAGATTCGTGTCTTAGCTGAAACCAGAGAACATTCACTCTGCCTTCCTTTTCCTCTGACTTTAGGAAAATAACTCAACTCTTAGTTCTGTATATGACGAGCACACAAATCCATTATCTTAGCAAGAATCTTTATTCTCCACTTTGTGGCAATTCCAACAGCATATCGTGCACATATCATGCACGTGGCATTTGTGCATATTTCTTTCTGAACAGTGTGTATCTCCTTCAAGTTTACAGTAACATCCTTCTTGTAGAGTCATGTTGTCTGGCAAGAGACACAATTCCATGGTTCTAAAAGACCTAAAAGATATATGCTATATCATTCCTGTTTCCTATTATGTTTGGGATTTTGGGATTATTATTGGAAAATGTCAGTTTCTTATGAAAGAAACATACAAGAGTTTTTAATGCTTTTGATTTATTCTAAAAATTACAATATTGTTCTTCATCTTGCCAGTGCCAGGCTCAAGTGTCAACATTTTGTGCTAGTCATTTTGATAGCTTTTGTGATAGACACTCATCGGAATAACCACGCAGAGATGGTTACTCACCTTGAGATTTTTATGTATTTTTTACTTAGATGTGGTACTGACTTATCTAATTTTTCTTGCATAAGCTCAGATATCATAGGTGTATTATAGAAACTTCTGAGATGTAATTTTCGGCTTGATGGTCTTTGTGGCACTTCATATCTATCTGTTTTTATGAAAGGATTCATTGATAACCACACTATATACATCACAATCATCATTTCCCCCAGAATCCTCAAGTCTTACATAGCTATTTGGCTACCATATTTTTATTAAAGACTGAGAAATGAAAGTATTATGGTTTTGATCTTTATTTTCAAGTAATTCAGAACCCATTAAGAGGGGATAATTAAGTGGGGTGAATTACTGTAGTTTGAAAAGAACCATTAAAACTCTTCAGATTCACAGTAATGATATTTACAGATGAGATATCTAAGTGATAAATAGGACTACAAAGTTGGCTTCATGTGGCTTTACTAGTGACTTTGTCAAAAGTAGAGGAAAGATGTTAGCAAATATGATCTCTTTGTGTCAAACTGTGATGCCCTCTATACCATGCAGTAAGAAAGTCCTGACCATACACTAAGAAGATGTTGGGGGATATTTTTTGAACCATCCTGCCAGAACCATAAGCCAGATAAAAGCTCAAATGATTATAAAGTCTTCCATGCTGTAGCTAACTTGATACAGTGAGGAGCATACAGAGGGTCCCGTGGCTTATACTATTGGAGGAAAGAAGTCAAACATTAAATTTATGATAAAGTCACATACATAGATTTACAGTGGGCACAACAAGCAGTACAGCCATGACTAAACACAATAGATCCCATTAAAGGCCTTTGCATTATTATGGGAAGATTACTGAGATGACTAATTCCTTCTGAATTCCATTAAACAATGCACTGGATGAGTGAAAATTAGATCTGGTCAGCCATAGCATGTGTGTCATAAGTGAAGAGGCTAAACAAAGAGAGTCACATTAGAGTATCAGCAATGAAAACAGATAGGTATGATCAGGTTTGTGAGGATTTTCACATATTACAGAAAAATCCACACCTCACAGGATAAGTTCTGAGATGGAAGCTTTGAGAAGAGAGTAAATTTGTGACGCCCAGTAAGGAGACCAAGGTTCACAAATGTGAAGTTTGACAAATGAACATTACCAACTAATAGTCTAAGCCTAGAAGAAAGTCCAAGATAGAAAAATAGAGTTACAAGCTGTGTGCATACAGAAAAAGATTCATAATATAAGTGAAGCAACATTAGAAAAACAATAGAATCATAAGAAATAAAGCAATGTCTGATTCAAAACTGGAAAAGAGAGCAAAAAGAGCTAAGAACAGAGAACAAGAATGACCTCTGGAATCTATATTATGGTTTCAAAGCTTGTGTGTTACGGAACAGTGTGCGTTGTAAGGTATTTAGCTTATGCAGGCTCTACCCAAAGGCATGGGGAGCTAGTGAATCCTTAATGCCTTGTTATGTTACAGAGAGGAGATAACCCATCTCTAAAGAAAAAGGGCATAAGCAGATACCAAAATGTGCTGGTGTCTTGATATTGGACCCTCCTGTCCCCACAACTATTGGAACTAAATTTCTCTTTTTTCTATTGTTCTCAGTTTATGATATTTGGTGGCACAATCTGAAAGCACAGAGAAAGGAAAGAGAGAGAGAGAGAGAGAGAGAGAGAGAGAGAGAGAGAGAGAGAGAGAGAGAGAGAGTGTGAGGATCTGAAGAAAAGAATGAATAACACTTATTTTCAAGTTTGTAATTTGTACTTGCCAAACTGAAGCTTTTGACAAATTATAATGAATAGATGAATAGATTTGCATCGGAGATTTTATTTTCAAAAATGTATCATATAATATTAGAAACCTAACTTGACTAAAATCAAGACTTATCTGTGTTTATAACAATGCAATATTATATAAAATATAATGCACCATGAGATTAATATTGTTTTAAGGGCAATGCTGGCGATCAAACTCACAGTTTTGCATATTTTAGACAAGTAACTACCACTGATTTACCCTCTGATAATTGTGGGGTTTAGCTATATGGTTCTAAATATAGAAGGTTAAAAAACTGGAGAAGAAATGGAGTCTAGAATGTGGAACTTCCTACATCTGTGTTCTCTGGTTTGTTACTATAGAGATAGTATCAGATCCAGGAGACATGGGACATTAAGGAAAGAAGGTGACAATCCCTTCTCACAAGACATGTATTTTCTAAGTAAAATCTGAAGAAAGGCCATGAGGTGGCAGAAAATTTTTATACTCTCTGAAGGAATACTTTTAAGAGAAAAAAACTAAAGGTATGGACAAATTCAGGTGAGTAAGACATGAACATGCTAGGAGAAACATGGCGTGACAGGATACAGTGATACAGCCCCGCACGAGGTGTGTGGTAATGACTTTAAATTCAGGGCAGTCATTCCTATGCCAGGGATTTCAGATATATTTAAGTTTCTCTTAGAAGTGGAACGGCAAAAATTAGAGATAGATGACTAAATCATGTAGTTGTCTCACAGAGATGGTAAGACAAAAATTTCAAAATATTTTGGGACAGTAAAGTATAAAAGAACATGTTTGCAGAGACATGAGCAAGTCATTTACTTGATAAGAGAAATGAGCCTAAGATTTGTGAGGACAAGATAAAGTAGGTGACATTTACAGAGGAATAGAGATGATTGAAAAAAATTACAAAAGCTTTGTTGTATAACTGCATTAGTGTTCTGAATTTTAATTTTCATATATACTGAATCAAAAATAATTCCAAGCAGTTAAACACTTTGACAATAAATTGATAAGGAGTACCACTTTCTATGATCACAAATGGATAATGTACTATGTTTGTGTCTAGATATTTCTCATGTTTGTTGTTCTAGTTTTTTTTTTATTACTGTGGTAAACATGATGGCCAAAAGTAACTGAGGAAGAAAAGGTTTATTTGATTTATATAACCCTATCACAGTCCATCATGAAAGAAGGTTAGGGTAGAAACTCAAGGCAACAACCTGGAGGCTGGCACTAAATGCAGAGGCCATGAAGGAACACTACTTACTGCCAATCTCTTATGGTTTACTCAGTATCATTTTTGGTACAACCCAGGACCACCTGCTTTGAGTAACACCACCCATAGTAGGCTGATCTCTTTCACATCAGTCTTTAATCATGAAAGGGACTTCACTGGCTTGTTTTCTGGCAATTTGGTGGGAGCATTTTCTCAATTGAAGCTTCCTACTCCCGGATGACTCTGTCTGTGTCTATCAAGCTGACAAAATTTGCCTAGCTCATCTGTTTTCATTGAATTTCTCATTGTCACTCAGTGTATCAGTATCAAGCATAGTACTGATCAACCAGTAAATTTCCAATGCCTCCATAAAATTTTCTAAAAATAGGTAATTTCTCCATAGAAATCAGGCATTTCTAAGTTCATTAATTACTTATTGTAAAACTTTGAAGAATAAAATGTATTTTTCTCTGTATTATGTATATATGTATATATGCAGATGATTTTATATATCTACAATCTTCTAAATTATTTAAGAATCCTCAATTTTGTAATTCTTTTCTGCATAGCATTCTATTATTATCATTTTCTTTCATTTAAATCAACGTCTATTCATTTTCAAGTAGGTATTTTGGGAATTGTCATTCTAAGGAAATCTCAAATATAGATATTATTGGTGTTCTAATTATGCTGTTTTTGATATTTTTCTTGCATTTTTCTCAAAAAATTTCTCTTTATTTTTTAATGTTTCATTTCTATAATTTATCTCACTATTCAGCTTCTTCATTATATCCACTTCCTTTACTAAAATATATGGTTTGGTTGCTTAAAAATTAACTAAGAATTTATTATCTGGATATATTCCAGATTAATCAATGGCTTTTCAAGCATTCTACATTTATTTTATTCAAAATATCTACAATGTTTTATTTTTTAAAATCTTTTTCTAGTATTACTCCAGACTCTGGAATCTGAGTCTATTTGTATTGTGCCCTTTGAAGTTAATTATTTTTTACATTAATTCACTTTTGTTTGCTTCAAATAGCTATTATTTTATTAGAAAAATAATTTAAAGGTGAGTAATTTTATCTGCGATATATCTGAGGAAAATGTTATCACAAAGAAATCATGGCTGTCAGCTGGCATGGCACACTGCATATGATCCATCTTAGTAATCTGGTGTGGGACAATAGTTTATATTCTGTCAATTATATTTTAAATAAATGCTGATTAGACAGTAGCCAGGCAGGAAGTATAGGCAAAACAACCAGTCAGGGAGTAGAGGTGGGTCACTGAGAACAGGAGTATTCTGGTTGGCAGTGTGACCACAGCCACAGAAGACGCAAGATGTGATTGCCCTGCTGAATAAGGTACTGAGCCACTTGGCTAACAGAGATAAGAATAATATAAGTTATAAGAATTAATAAGAAGCCTGAGCTAATGGGCCAATCAGTTTATGATTAATGTCGACCTCTATGTGATTTCTTTGGGACTTAACAATTGTGGGAACTGGGCAGGACAGAAACCTCTGACAACAGTAATCTACCTTAGGCTTTTGTTTTCTGTTACTGTCTGTACAGTTATTTTTAACTGATGCCCATAAATCTCACCCACTCTCAAAAACCTCATATCAAGATGAAATCACAAGCACATTGGAGTGTCAATGTAAGAGTGTCAGTATAAGATGCTTATATTCTTTCTTCTGATAACTGTCAGAAACCCCTGGAGAATCATGGCCCTAAGCCCAATGAAAATCTCATGTTATCAATATCTCATAGAATTGAGGCATTTTAAGTAAATGATTTTTTTTATTTACAAGAGAATCTTTGTGTCTCCTGTTACTGTATGCTAAAATATCTTCAAAATGACATTTAAGTATGGGATTCTTTCTTTGTATATATATTTATTTGATTTTTAAAAGAGAAACAAAGAGGAGGGATGGAGGGAGAGAGGGATAAAGAGAGTGTGTGTGTAATCTAAAGATTTTCTTCCATTGCCAGTTCCTGAATAACTACTCAGAGGTTTAATATTAATTATAAATGTTTGGCTGATTGCTGAGGCTTATTACTAGCTAGGTCTTACATCTTAGATAAACCCATTTTTTATTCATCTATGTATTGCCATGTGGTCTGTGGCTTACCAGTGGTCTGGCATCTTTCTCCTTGTGTAGCTGTTGGCTTCTCTGAAACTCTACCTTTCTTCCCCTGTATCTCAGCTTGGATTTCCTGATTTGCTCTATCCTGTCTCACGATTGGCCAAGGAAACTTTATTTTCCAACCAATAAGAACAATATGTATACACAGCATACAGGATGAGAGAGAAAGAGAGAGAGAGAGAGAGAGAGATTAATTTCTAATCATACAACCAAAAAAATTTGAATACAAGAAAAGTTAAGAGAGTTAGCACTGAATGTCTATGTCCTCTGCACCTCTCGAATGCATGTTCTCCTTTAGTCAGTGCTGTTTCTCAAATGCTGACTGAACTGACACAGGAACCATGCTTAAAGAACAGGGATTTTACTATCCTTTAGGGCATCTGTAGCATGGTGACTAGGGAAAGCAATGGATACTTGGAGATGAGATAGTGTAATTGCCCTTTTATTTCAATGGACACAATTTCCAAAGCAGCAGCTAGACAACTGCATGTGTTGTGACGACCACAGCTGCCATATAAGCAGCCTCCTGGGGCAAATGAGGATGACAGCGGCCTGGATAATGTGAAGAATTATAGGTACAGCACAGAAGTTTATGCTATGCTCACCATATGCTTCACCACAGCTGGAAAGGAACCAGCTTTATTGCTTTTCAGGGTATATAACAGAATAGTCTAGAACCACAAAAGTGAGAGTCTCCATATTTATAAATCTAAGTGTCATGTAGGAGGAGAATACTGTACAGGAGAAACATAGGAAATACTTTAAAATTTGGACGGCAGCAGATTCCATCCTCGGATCCCAGTGTTATTGTATTTTTTATTGTTCCCAAAGCAAAATATGTTTTCCATTCCTAAGTTTTCTAAAGTTCTCAGTATCTGCTCAGCCTCCTCAATTACATCAACCGTGTCTCGAGAAGGAAGGGATGATATTTCTAAGTACATTATTAGACACTGCTGCTTTTGAGCTAATATTTTCCCCATTTGTGAATCTGTGAAACTGAGACAAATTATTAACTCTCTACATTCCCAAATTAAATGTAGGGTGATGACTGAGGAACAATCCTAAAGAGCTGGATTCTAAAAGAGGAATGGGGTATAAAGAAAAGTCTCATATTGGAACATTTCTGAAATGCAGTTGTGAAAAAAAAAACAGTTGAGCTTTAGAATTCTATTTCAGGTCCAAGAAGTAATATTGTGTGGCCCTCTAAGCTGTTCCACCATCTGTTGACTCAGGAGCATCCTTCCCTTTATATAAAAAGTAATATATATTTCATCAGATTAGTGTACCAGTCTGTGTTCTGCCATTCTTTCGCCCCGTTGATCATATGGATAGAAATCCTGCAGATAAAAATATCTCAAGAGACTGAGATCTCTCATGAATTGCATCAGATTTTACTCAGGCACAAATAACTTCACCCAACAAATCATTCTGAGATAATCCATGTGCTCCTTTCGGCTCTTGTGATCTGGGACAAAGATGTTCAGTTTCTGGCAGGTCCTCCGACCATACTCTTAATCTGTAAAGGGGACAGTTGCTAAGCATAGCTTTCTGACATTTTAACACAAACTTGTACCACTAAGTTCTTAGCACTTTTTTTTATATCTCAGTTTTGTCATCTATTGCTATATAATTAGGTGAATATTTTCCATCTCATCAATCTATGTTTTCTTTATTTTTAATAATGTGTATTTATGTCTGCTGATGTTTGAATGTAAATATAGGTGTCTATGGAGACGAAAAAAAAGAATGTCATATGCCCTAGAACTGGAGTTATAGACTATCATGTGCCACCTAGTGTAGATGCTTGTATTGTTTCAAATAAACAAATAATTAAAATGAAAAAGAATATAGGCTTTTGTATCTTTCTTCTAATGCCATATATTATGTATCCTCATGTAATTATTCATACTGAGAACAACAGAAATCTCAATGTCAAATCTGATAGATTTGACAGATCGGTAAATTTAATCACATTTATTACATGACTCTCTAAAAATACATAACTCTGGATCTCAGATGTCTTTTTCTCATTATATACTTCTTTTTCCTGTGATAATGTTATGTACTAGATACTTTGATATTTATGTGCAGGGTCACTCTGTAGACTCTGCTGAAGAATTGAGCCAGCCCCCTGTGACTGGTCCTGGCTGAGGAGGGGAACTGCACAGCATACTACCCAGCCCCAGGTCTGGAGACAATCAGACACAGAAGGGAGTCGAGTCAAGCAGGAATTCATTTATTTTTTTACA
>NC_022028.1:5109014-5135567 GCF_000317375.1 Microtus ochrogaster | reverse complement strand
GGCATCAGGCATTTTATGTCATCTTAGCCCATCTTTAACTTCAATCTTTTTTTTTGTAAATACATCAGGTCTTCTCCCAGCTTGCTCCCCTTCAGCACCATCTTGGCTGAGAATATTTTTGGCAGGCTTTGTGACATTACTGTTTGTTTGTTTTTTTTTAATTTTGGGCCTTTTCCTGACTGTTTCGCTTTGGGCACAAATTTTGGCCACTCCAGCTTCCTATGGACTTGATTCAGCCAACATTTATGCACCTGCCATTATTTGCTTTCTGAATTTATGCTATTATTTTTAAGGCTTTTTTAGGCTTCCTACATATTAATTTCTACTTAAAAATTTATCTTCATTCTATTATAGCTTAGATATTTAATTTTAAAATGATTACTACATTTACACCTGTGTTTGAAATAGAAGTTCTTATTGATTCAAAATAAATTTGTGTATAATAAGTGATATTGATTTCTTGTAAGTGGACTTTCCTTCAGAAAGATGACAATGTTTCAGATTGGAATGGTTTAAGAAGTCACGTGTGTCCTTGGTAAAACTAATCTATCTATCTATCTATCTATCTATCTATCTATCTATCTATTATCTACCAATCAATTGATCTATATTCTACCTATAATATCTATTTAGTATCTGTCTATCTATCTATCTATCATCTACCTGTTATTTTATGGATATGGATCAAACTGAAGGATCTATCATTTATGCATATCCTCTTCTCTTTGTCTTTTGAGATGGAATTTTACTACACAGCTCAAATGATCTTGAAATTACTACATTTCTCAAATTATAGGGAAGTTCAACGTTATCCAGATAGAAACAAAATAATACTATCAAGAATTAATGTGTGATTCCCCTTTGTATGCTATGACTACCAATAGTTAATGAAGAAGCTCATTTGGGCCTATGGCAGCACAAAATAGGGTAAAGCAAGGATTCCAAGCCGATAGAGAAGAGAGTAGGTGCAATCAGAGTGGTGCCATGTAGGCACCACAGGAGACAGACACGCCGAAACCTTGACAGTAAACCATGAGCCTCACGGTAAAATATAAAATAATAGAAATGGTTAATTTCAGATATGAGTTAGCCAGAAATATGCATAAGATAATTGACCAAACAGTGTTGTAATTAATATAGTTTCTGAGTCATTATTTCATGTATGGGTTGCTGGGAAACAAATGAGCTGTCTCCCTCTACAGAACTGGCATCAACATGGGTAACTACATCCACATAAAACCTGAGAGAGCTTGAAATGGAATTCAAGACACACACACACACAACACACACACACACACACACACACACACACACACACAGAGAGAGAGAGAGAGAGAGAGAGAGAGAGAGAGAGAGAGAGAGAGAGATTAGCACAACTACCTGTTAGTTGTATTATTTTTTTTTTTTCTCGATGAGTTCACAATGAGCAGGGGCACAGTGCTCCTTTAGAGAGGCATAGTAAAAACCATGTGGCTTCTTTAAAAGTTAAGGCTTACAAGTTTACCAGCATGAATGGCTCTAACAATTTCAGGAGGTCCAGCTATGGAGCATTTGAATGGGGTTTGCGACCAGAGTGCTACAACTTGCTTAATGGCAGCATAGACCCCTGTGTGCCTGAACATTGGACTGTGAGCATGCCTCATTAAACAGACCTCTGCCAGCTACTGGATCCTTAGAATTTGTCAGGAAATACTCTTTTTTAGATTACTGAAACTACAGCCTGAACAACCTGTATGCCACTCTATTAAATCATGTAGCGGGGGGAGGGGCATTTTTTTGTGTATGTTTGTGTGTGCATGTAGAAAGCATGTATATGTATATGTGTGTTGTTTGTTCATCTTTCTGAAGTGCAAGCTTGCCTTCAACAACAGGATCTTATCTTCCACTCCAGGGGTCAACCAAGGGCATCAGAAGTAGGCTGTATATTTTCTGGGTTCTCTCAGACAGTTCTGTCCACCAACTCACAAAGGACTTCTCATGCCTGGTATTGTGGGTTTTGATAAATGGCCTCTGGCTTTTAGAATGAACATTGTTAGCCCCAGATGAGAAAATTTCAGTGTGTGTGTGTGCTTGTGTGCACATGTGCACAATTGCTTGCATGTATTATAGAAATTCTATGTTTCTATGTAGATATTTAGTATGGTTGTTTATGAATTTTTCAGACATCCTTACTATTATCTTACCTTCTTCTGTATTTATTTCCCTATCCTTTCCCTAATGAATATTTTCCATCTCCCTGGCCAGGTCACTAGAACTCTGTCGTTTCCCTCTCTATTGTACCTCGAGGTCCTACCCTGGCAAGGTTTCCTTTTTTTTTTTCATAGTTTTTGATAGGGTTTAATGCTTAAATCTACCTTCCTTCTCAATATTTATCTTTTCTTAATGCTGAAAACACTGAAATACTCTCTCTCTCTCTCTCTCTCTCTCTCTCTCTCTCTCTCTCTCTCTCTCTCTCTCGGATCCTGTATGCTGTGTATATGTATTGTTCTCATTGGTTGGAAAATAAAGTTTCCTTTTTGTAATTTTTAAAATACCTAGTTCATCATTGTCATTGACAGAAATGCTGGTGTTCAGAAACTCACACGAATTTCTTATTTCTATTTACTATCTTTTTTTCACTTTTGACTAATACAGAAAATAAGGTCTTTGCCTTGTAACAGTTGTGCTCAAGATCTTGCTAAATTCACCAATTTTAATATTATTTAAAACAATCTGAAATTATTATAGATAAAATATTCAAAATCAATGTTTAACATGGTTCAACTTAATGGTTTATTAATGGACTGTTTGGATAGTTTCTCAATACAATTAAGTCACTTTTGAGTTTGTAAAAAATTCTATATCTTTTCAAATAATGTATTTTAAAACTTTATTTTATTCCATTAAAATCTTCTAGTATCTTACTGGGTAGAAAAGGTGAGAGCAGATTTATATATGCATGCATATAAATACTAGTGCCATAAAAATATCAAAAATAAACATAAAATTTTAGTAAGCTTAAAACTGTATTCACATCAGACTGAGACAAATATATTTCACCCTACAAAATAGTCACAATTTCCAAATTTTTCTGTCACTTAAGGAACTAAAATAATAAAAATAATACTGGCCAGTTAGTTTGTGGGATGAAAGGAACCCTTACTGTTAGGGATATAAGCAAGTAAAACACCATAGGCACCAGAAAGGAAGCGTGTTCAGAACTAGAAATAGATCTGCAATCTAACCCCACTATGCCACTTCCAAGACTCTGTCTCCAGAGGCACCTACTCATTCACACATCTTTGGCAGTGTTTGTTTGGATGAGAAAGATGTTCCTTCCACATTCCCGGCAATCCTTGCTGTAGCAGAAGTCAGTGTTCTTGTGCTGGCGGAAGAGAGGAATTCACAGTGAGGCACAGTTAAACTCAGATAGTGCTCAAGGTCCGTTTGAGCAGGCAGAAAAACAAGGATGGAACATAAGGACAGCCTTTGAGAGTGGAGAGTGGAGAGAGAGAGAGCTGCAGCAACAAAGAACTGCCTCTGCCATCTGGGCTTAAACACACTGGACCATCATCACAGAACACCATGTAGAGATACTGAGAAAACATTTCAAATTCTCATAGAAATAATTTTTTCACAAACATAACAGCTGGAAAATGAAAGTAATACTGACATTAAAGAATTAGAAAATTTAATACTCTGACATAAATACTCAAGTATTATATATATATATATATATAACTCTATATTCATACATCACACAAAGAGATACGTTATTTATTAATGACACTAAAATTATAATTAAAAGCCTTCACACAAGAACTTCTTTATGGGGGTAGAATTTATAAGTATAATATTTCAGATTGGTGAGACATTAACTAACACTACTACTGCACAGAGTTTTTCAGAGTAGAAATCTAAGTTTAACCTTAAATGAAGAAGGCAGAAACATCCAAGCTGACAGCAATTCTAGGCTTTTGGCCTAGAGACAAATGCATGAATTGAAGCTCAGTTTACAACAAAAATTTGCAAATCTGACATTTCTCCACTGTTAGCTATCATTCAGCTCATTTGTTAAAAACAAGAAATGTCAAATTCTACAAAGAATCACTGGAAATTATTGAAATACTGTTTCTTCACTCTGGACTTCCTAACCTGAAATCTCTTTTCCTTTACTTGACATCGAAATGACTCTAAATTAAACTGAGCCAATATTTAGAACCAGAAGAGTGTTCCACGTTCATCTCTCCATGGAAAGACCGTTCTCAACTTTAAAAAAAAAATTATTTTATTTATTTATTTCTTACTGACTTTTTTTCATGAAATAAATTGTGATCATGGTTTCCCATCCCTCAGCTCCTGCCAGTTCTCCCCTATTCTACATCATTTTTCTGTCTCCTTAAAAAACAAACACAAACAACAACAACAAAAGCTTAAAGGAAAATAGATTTTTTAAAAAAAAGAAGAAACACACTTATTTTACTTGTATTTGTTCTTTGGAGTTTCACATCATGCATCCTGATCCCACTCATCTCACTGTTCCCCACCCCTTGCCTCCACTCTCTGGCCATGCAATCTCCCCCCCCCCCCAAAAAAAAAAAATAAAGCAAAATCCAAAGGAAAATGCAGAAAATGAATGAGCCAATTAATCAACCAGCCAAACAACAACAAAACAACAGGAAAAGAAAAATCATTGTAGAAGCTGCAGCGTGGCCCACGGAGTCACACAGTTTATCTTTTAGTCCTTTTATCTTTTCTTGTAAGTGTTCATTGCGATGAGTCATTCGTCTAGGTCTCTGGCTTCTGCCACACTATTGATACTGGGCTCTCGCCGGAGATTCCTCTTAGATATCCTTCGGTTGTCCTGTATCGTGGAGATCCTACAATTTGTGATCCGTAGGCCCATCCCCTTTACATTCTCTAGCAGTTCGAAAATGCAGTGGATGTTCATGTGGGCTAACTAATAACTCTGGTTCTGGGCCTGGGTGGTGGCTGATTTGGTCAGTCTACTAGCTGTCCCTCATCATCATTCCCCAGGTGAGCTCTCTTGCACTGCCCGGGCCAGCTCACCCAACGCAGCCTGCAGCAAAGGGCAGGGTCAGTTTTACTGCTCTCAGGTCCTCAGATCTGGTTCACCCACACCTACAACCCCAAGCCCATCTCCACTGTCTTGCCCAGGCAAGGTGTAAGGCCCTCTCTCCAGACGTCTCTAGGGAGGTAGATGGAGGGGGTGGCGTCAGCTCTTTTGATCTCACACCCTCAGGGCTGGCTTACCTGTGCCAGCCCCGACAACAGGGTAAGCTCTAGTGAGCTGTCCAGGTTGAGTACAGGGCCTATTTTCCCGTGTGCTTCAGCTGGTGAGGGAAAGGGCTCATTTTTTATTCTCCTGACCAAGAGCCAGCTCTCTCACCTGCCACAGGGAGCAAGAGGTAGAGGGGTGGGGTATCTTTCTTACTCATGCCATCACAAGGTAGATGGGCTTGGATATGGGATCAGCTCTCCTGATCTCACACCTTCAGAGTCCCTGACAATAGGGAAAACTCTAGTTTGCTCTCCAGGTGAATTTCATGCCTGCGATGAGGGGTTGAACCACTTTCCTGAGTGCAGGAGTCATGTTTGTGTCCAGGGCCTTGCCACAGCCAGGGACATAGTGATCAGTGGGTCTGTGCTCTCATCTGGGGGCAAAGATGTCATCTAGGCTAGGGCTGTGTCCAAAAGCCATGTCTGAGACAATAGCCCTGTACTGGCAGGAGTCTGGGTTGATGTCCATGGCTCCTGTTACCACTGAGGGCTCTGTGGATATCCAAGGTCTGGTCAGCCTCCTGTGACCATGTTGGTGTCCAAGGGCCATGCTGCCACCAGTGCCATATAGATCTGAGTGACCTGTGCTGCCACTGGAGCCACGATAACATCTTGGACTGAGTTGTTGTAGAGAGTCATGTCTGGGTCCAGGGTTCTGCCGCAGCTGGGGACTATGATGCTATCCATTGCCGGTGTTCGCACAGCGAATCATAGAAACCATGAGTGTAGAAATCCCAGGGCTTCTTGATCCGGTCACGCCATTCATTGGCCCTGGGATAGATGGTTCTTCCCCTTACTGGATACTGCACCAGAAGAAATCCACTCTTGACAGTGGCAACACTATTCTGAAGTCTCAAGGTTCATTTTGTAGTATTTCAAGTTTTCCGAAAAAGTTTTTTTTTTCTTGGCTTTCCCAAAGGTAACACTAGGGGCACTAGCTCTCACTTCTCAAAGTCTGGGTTCTAAGACACAGTACATCATCTCTGAGGCACCAAGTGTCTGATTAGCCTACTGAACTCATCTATTTAAAAATCTGAGATTTAATGTGTGGATAATATGTGTGGATGTGGAGGTGGGGTGTTGGGGGCCAAAGGAGGGGAGACTTTAAATGAATATTATTTAAATTTCTTTTCTTACTCAAAACAAACTACTCCAAACCTTTTTGTTTAAATCACTATTGTCCTAAAAAAAAAAACAATAAAATAGATGTAGAGAAAAACATACCCAATATAATTTTATAAATTCTCCCTGTATTTATATTTATAACTTTGTATTTAACAAGATCTTTGGGAGTCAAGATGTAAGAGAAACCAATTTATTCCATATATATTGAGTCCACTCTTCAGTATAAAATCTGATAATTATGTTACCAAATTGTCTTGAGTTGCTATTAATCACAAGTAAATGTCTAGAGGCAAAACAGTTGTATGGATTTACACTGATTTTTTAAATGTAAACAAATTAATTACTCTCTGTGAGGTTGTTTACTCAAGACTCACTGGAACAAGACTATTCCTTCTGCCTTTAAAATGTGCATTATTTTCTCTCATATTACTGAATTTCTCTAAATTTGAACTCTAACAGACGTAATTAGGAAAATATTACTAAATTGGTTTAAAGGGGAAAAGAAAAGACATTCATTTTCTATCAACAAATAAATAAATAAGTCCCTAAAGTGTCAAATAATCATATGCAGATCATTTCTCCAGTTAGGAATTCTTCCTTTTTTTTTGTCAATTTATATTTAATTAAAGACAAGTCATTTTCAGCTTTGTCTATAATTTGAAGTTGCATGCAATTCTTTATACCTTATTTTCTTCATTTTTAAGTATATTTTCTATTTAGAAAAAATTTGATCAGTGATGGAAGCTGTGTTGGTTATCAATGAATTTAAAAATATACCTGTTATTATATTTTCTTTAAAACTTTAATATTGCAACTCTTTTCAGCTGCCGTGATCTTGAGTTTTCTATTTGAAAGTACCTGTATAACAATAAAAGAGAAATGATTTCTCTTTTTATTCTTGATATTGTCTATATTCTTTATGTGTCAGTAGTATGTGGTTCAAGACATCTGTGAGACTCTCATTAAGACTGAGTAGCAGTTTGTGAAATGTTTCCCATGGACACTCAGAAAGTGTCATTCCTGACTTACCAGTGAGGCTTGCATATGTGCCAAAGCTTGCTTATAAACCTTAATTTTCTGTTGATACTAAGGAATATTTATTGCTTTTCCATATATGTATTTTAGACACATCTTTATGCAGTGATTTCAATTATGGTTTCTTTCTAAAGGTCTAATGTTGCGTGTGTGTGTGCATGTGTATGTGTGTGTGTGTGTTCATCTGTTTATCTTGGTGTATCTGCATATTCCTTTATGATAAGATACATTATAGATAAGATCTTACACTAATTAAAAAATTTTATCTTCCTTTTGCTATTTGACTGTACAGTTTTTGTCTTCGGAATGGATCTAACTGATAACAGGGAAGAAAGATTTTTTTCAAGTTCTCTGTACTATTAAACAGAATAAATTTTTGCAGATTGATCACATCACCCTGGGGTTTTTGTCTTTTCTTCCTTTGAAATCATGTGTCAAAAAGATTCATCAAGCAATAAAAGACAAATGTTGACTATGTAATTATATAGTTATGGCCAGAGCACTTAGATTCATAATTGAACTGACAGGGGATAAAAATAGAACCCTTTTTCTTCCAAGTATGACACTAAGCGTACACCATCTGAATTCTAAAGCAGCCATGTGCGAGAACAGTGATTTTTCAGCTTAGAGAAAAAAAATACCAACTTCTTGTGAACATAGATGAATGAGAACAGTGTCTTAACTACTTAAAGGAGAAATGATTGTCATTGTAGAGATTTGTTCACACACTGTTTTTATATGGCTTTCTTATTATTTCTACTATTTTTTATTTATTTGTGGATTTCTTTTATTTCTATGTGGCAGTTTGTGGTATAAGTGTACATGTGTGTGCTAGTGTGTAAGTCATGAGACCAGTGCTACCACTGTGTATTATTCTATTGAGAAAAGGCCTCTTCCTTACCCTGGAGCTAGGCTGATGACCATAAAAGCCATGGGTTCTCCTCACATTTCCGGATTTACTGGTCTGTGAAGAGAAGTTTGGCTTTTTATATGGGTATTGAGGATTTTTTTACCCACTGAGATATCTAAATGAATGTTTCTACAACAGAAATATTTCAAAGAGTCATATATAGGAAAAGATCATTAGATGGTATTTTAGTTTAACTTCTGTTAATATTATAAAATTACCAGACAAAAAGCAATGTGGGGGAGAAATATTTTCTTTCAGCTTATAACCCTGTAATACAGTCTTTCACTGTGTGCTAGTCTAGGGAGCTGGAGCTTGAAGCAGTGACTCACCTCACACCCTCAGTCAGGAGTAGAGAGAAATGAACACACACATCCTTACCATTCAGTTTGCCTTCACATTTACAAAGTCCAGAACCCACTCCCCGGAAATGACACTATACACAGTGTTCTGGGTCTACTAACGTCGACTGACATAACAAGGCAATCCCCTATGGACATACCTAAGAGCCAACATTATCTAGACAGCCCTTCATTGAAGCTCTCTTCTCAGATTTTTCTAGATTTTGTCAAGTTGATGATTAAAACTAACAATCATATGTTCACCACGAATAAGAAAAAGTCTTATGTAATATTCAATCAGTATGTATCACTTCTTTTGTTGTGTTCTATGTAAATACTCACAAAATGGTGGATTCTAGCAACTTTCTGAAGTAAGCATGAGATTCAGAGAGATCCAGGTAACCTGATGCATCATCCTCTAGGAATATTCTATCGGAATACAGGACTATATGACTTAAATATATGTTTACTAAAGAAACTACTTTCAAATTAATCATCAAGTGGGCTATATCTAGTACATATTTTGTGTATGTGTATGTTACGTAGACATATTGTGTAGGGGTAAGTACACCAATGGAGCCCTGAGTCGATGAAAGGATCTATTTCTTAATAGTTTCTCTACATTCCTTTTTTGAGACAGGGTTGAACTTAAAGCTTGCAATTTTCTAATTTTCTGAGAAATAGCCATACTGATATCTAAAGGGGATGTACCAGCTTACACTCCCACCAGCAATGCAGGAGTGTTCCCTTTACCTCACAACCTCTCTAGTATAAGTTGTCATCAGTGTTTTTGCTCTTGACCATTCTTACAGGTGTAAGATGAAATCTCAGTGTTGTTTTGATTTGCATTTCCCTGATGACTAAGGATGTTAAATGTTTTCTTAAGTGTCTTTCAGCCATTTTAGTTCCTCTGTTGAGATTTTTCTGTTTAGATTTGTACTCCATTTTTAAAATTGGGTTATTTGTTCTTTTGGTGACCAATTTCCTGAGTTCTTTGTATATTTTGGAGATCAGATCCCTGTCTGATGTGGGCTTGGTAAAGTTCTATTCCCATTCTGTAGGCTGTCGTTTTGTTTTGTTGTCCTCGTCCTTTGCTTTACAGAAGCTTTTCTGTCTAGACTCATTGATCAACAAGCCCCGTTGATCCTTCTGTTTCTTTCTCCCCAGTGCTGGGGTTACAGATGTGCACTACTGTGACCACTTTTACGAGGATACTTGGAATACGAACTAGTGTCTTCATGTTTGGGCAACAAATATTTTACCCATTGAGTCACATCTCTAGCCCTTATGTGATTGTATTGAGGTTTTATATTTCATCACAATGTTCAGAAAAAACTTTATATAAACCTTAAAGCCATTGTCATAGAATAAAACATACACATATAATGAGTATCGTCACAGAATATTATTTTATTGTATGTTAAGGCCTAGCAATAGGCACTGTCAAATGTCTTTATTATGCCCAGCCAATAAGGGGCAACCACGATGTCAAGAGATTGGAATGCCTGGCTGTTGAAAGTGTATATAAGTTTTTACCACTGGTTGTTAAATAAATGAGTCTGCCCTTTCTTTCATTGGACTCCTGGCATCTGTGTTTGCTGATGCCATGCCTTCTCATCCCACCCCTGAGTAAGAAATTAGGGCCCAGCAACAGAGTATGTCACCCTTTGAATTGTTTCCCTGTGGCTTCTGCATTTAGCATATTCCTTGCTGGTAAATAATATTGGATTTTGTGATATATGGTGAGGAGATGCTTTCTGGGAAGAAATAGCCTGTGCCTAGTACAGTGATAAAGGAATCAAAACATGGCTTATTTCAATGCCATGTCATTTCTTATATTATTTTTCCATGAATAGCAAGTTCAATTTAACTTTTGGTCCATCTCAATATACACCTGACCACCATCTGGGTTGGAGACTCTTTTCTGTCATTAGCAATTCAAATAGTTCTCAGAAGTCCCTAGGGAAATGGTGTAGGCAATGACGGCCAACCAGTGACATCCAGGCAAATAGCTATTCAGATGGTGTTGGCATTGTCTGTTTCTCAGCCAGATGGAGATCAACAGGTTAAAGCCAGTGTCTACTAAATTCTTAAGAATCCCGTACTTTTTTCATGATAGGTTATTTGCTGTTTGAGTGTTCTGATACAATGTTATATAAACACAAATCTAAACATTTATTAAAAGGTATTCTTAGCATGGAACCTTTAGAACAGCTTTACAGAAATGTTGGGTAACATAAGAATTATCTAAAGACAGGTAAACTATTAATATATATGGAAAGAATGACACTGGTCATAGCAAATTGCCTTGAGATTTCTTTGAACAGTTAATATAAAGATAATGAATATCATATATTTGACAGACATTCAGTCAGTGACAATATTGATTTTGTAAAATGAGATATAGACATTCAATAATTTATTTGAATGGAATAGTTAATGTATCAAATCATAATTATAGCACATGATGGATTTTAAAAGTAGAAATATATTTTTGATGCAATCAACATAACCTCAACTGATCTATTTTATGAAGCCATTATACTAGCTTCCTAAGACCCAGAGAACTTAACAGAAAAGGTGGTTTATTCTATTTTACATATGGGTCGAATTTCAAAAAAGCAAAATTTCCTATCCTAAAAAATGGTCACATCAGTTTGCAAATAGATGAGGCCTAAGTTAAGTAAGTACCCTATAAGAAAAGTAGTTATTAAAAAGAGAGAGACAGAATAGACAGTTAAAAATGTATCTCAAATTTTGAGTAGAAGAGAAGCATTAAGTCTGTCTATTGGGAGAATGATATAAACATTCTAATGTAGGCAGAAAAAAAACAAACAGTGATGGGAAATAATGAATCAAGGCAGAAGCCTATGAACATGTTTATAATTAAGCAAGAGTATGAAGGACAGTAGTAGGACTCAGAGACACTGGTGTAGTTGACTAGTAGGGAATTAGCTCGAGGCTACTCCTGGAACTTAGAGAATGATAAGGAGCAGCAGAAAATGATAGATTTTATCACCCACAGTCTAGTTGAACTGGAGACCAAAAGTCTTTTTATGAGAAATGTGTAAGACACACATGGCTACCATGAATAAAATGAAGATAAAGAAAATGATATTTACACACATTTTCTTAAACTATAGACTGGTATGGGAATGGGAAAATTCACCCTGCTGTTAAAATAAGATCTTCTTTTAGGGAAAAGCCTAAAAGATTTACCCAAGTAAATCATCATTGAGTATCAAAACTCCAAGGAAGAAAAAGTATGCCTGTCTAGTGAGTCAGAATAGTTGAACCAACTGTATTTATTCACAAGGAAACCACAGTAAAGAAAATAGTTAACAAACATATTTCTTCATTTTTAAAATTCATTGAGAGATAAAAGAATGGGAAAGATGGTCATGTGTTTCAGATATCATAGTTTTAATTCCTGCGACTGATGGGAAAAGCATCTTACTACCACTTTTACCTTACAAAAATTGGAGATCCCTCATATTATATTAATAGTTTAGTGTATTCCCACTTATACCAAAAATTTCTGATTCTGAGGTTCATTCTGACTGTCCAAGTGGGCCTTTCTGTCCAAGTTGGATTACTTCACACTTGGCTCAGGGCATGACATTGGCTAGAGTCCTAAAACCTGTTCAAATTTTTTGCTATCACACTCATGAAACTGAAGCACTGAAGAGTTGAATGTCTCTATTTCAAAAATGAATGGTTCATTTTGCTTACAGAAATGATAGCAGGTTCCAAACAACTCAGGATATGGTAGATAATAAATTGCCCTTGAAGTGGAAGGCAGAGTGTTTGTTAATAACATTAGTAATGTGATGTCTTGATTTTCTCATGGTCCTGGCCATCAGCTATGCCTGCATCCATAACATACTGGTATAGAATAAGCAAAGAAAACTTGGTCAGTTTAGGAAACATGACTCTATTTTAATTTTAAATAATCAAAAGGCCCTGTCTTACTACTCAATTTAGTACAAATATAATCTAGCAAAACATCAGTACATAAAACAGAATAAGTTGAAGGGCTGAAAAATAAGAATAGAAATTTTTACATAAAACTTTTCATTTATACAAATTTTAGCAATTTGTCAGATAAAAGGAGCTGAAAAGTCACAGGTATACAGGATGAAAGCCTAAAACTGGTGGTTTTGCTGAAGAGATAATAGGTTCCTTTTAAAATCTGAGATTTTGGAGACAAACACATATTTTGCATTAAAATCTCAGAACTGTCCTATTTCCTATAAAAACTATCTTTTTATTATTCTCTCTAACAGTGATAATGGCTTTTCTATAGGGTATAAAATGACTCATCTTGTCCTCAGGTAATAGAAAGTGATTTCCCCACACGGAAGTTCTTAAAGCACGGTGTTTCTGGTGTGTCTCCAACCCACCTACTCATCAGGACTGACCTTGAGTACACCTGTCAGAAGGACAGATGTGCTGTTTCTTGTCGCCACAAATTCTTTTCCTCAGAGTGAATTCTCCTACAACTGTCAGTCTCAAATAAATTACCTATAGAAATAAAATATATAAAATAAAAGTTTGAGTCAGTGATAAAGAACTGCGAAAGTTGGATATGCTGTGTTCTGAATACAATTTGGATTATTACAATTTGGACTGTTTCAAATCTTCAGTCGAATAAAGCAAAATTGTGATTCAAAGACCACTTGGTCGAGAATTCATTCTGAGGAAAAGAATTTGTGGAGACAAGAAGAAACATTAAAGATAACAGGTACTTTTTTGCATCAGACCAACATGGTAGATGTGTAATGTGGAAGGAAACTTCTTGCTTTAACTCCAAAGATACACATAAGGGACAATCGTACAACATCTGAAATCACACATTATTCTTCATATGTGTATGATAAACTCAAGTCTCAGTGGCTTGGTTTTGTGCAGTTATTCTCCAGGCACCCACAGCTGCTGTGAGTTTTTTAGTGCAACAGTCCTGTTATGTCTAGATGACAGTCTCGTTCCTCTCTAATCTTTCCTAACTTCTGGGTCTTACAATCTTTGTGCCTCTTCTTTTACAGTGTTCTCTGAAGTTGGTGACAGATTAGTGTGTGTGTATGTGTGTGTGTGTGGTATGCATGTATGTATATGATATATGTATATATATATATAATTTATATATAAAAGACATCCTTATTAATCTTCTCACTACCAAAATTCAGGGAATATTGAGAAAGAAGAGGCAGACAAAATGAAAGAACCACATTATTTTGGGTTTACTTTAGATGACACAATGGCATTTATTGTCCAGTTTTGTGTCATGGACAAAGTCCTTATGACTTTCAGAAATGTATTATCCTTTTGTATCACCAGTTTCCAACACTAAGACTCCATAGAGAGCACCTGGGATGATTACAGGTACTTCTCTCTCACTTTGCTATAAACCTATGTCCCTAATTTTTCTTTCATACAAGGGAAGAAATACTTTCATTTTTGCTCAATTCTATCCTAGTACCATAAAATTTCACAAAATATTTCCTCATTGAAAGAGGGTATTTGGGGCAAACTAAATATGTGTTCTAGGACCATAGTTGTTAATATTTGTCTCAGAGAAAACTACTTCTTTGTTCTCTTTGAGTTAAGAACTCTAATTTTGGCTGTCCAAAGATTATCCATTTTCACTAGAAGAGTAAACTGGATTAATGTTAGGTCCCAGCACAGACCTTTTGTCCTTAGATATCTGAATTGTTTCCTTGGGTGAATATTGATGAGTTCTTCCTGAGCCTGAGTTTTGTTTGGGCTGGTCATCTAATGGTACATCCTGTTTGTTTTGTATCTTATCGATTTTTTTCAGAGCATGTGTTTGTTTTCAGCACACTTAATCAGAGAATTTGATTGGTAGCTCAATCTTTTCATCTGTCACTTTTCCAGTATGTAACATTGGATTTTTACTGTGTACTTTCTGTTTATTGCAAAATTGCCCCATTTAAGTTAAGGATTCTAACAATGAAAACATCAAAGAGAGCAGGTACTTTTTTGCATCAGACCAACATGGTAGATATGTAATGTGGAAACCCTCAGGACATGCAACAGCCTATAAGAAGCTCAAGAAAACATCCTATATCCCCGTATTGGAAGGAACCTTCTTGGTTTAACTACAAAGATACACATAAGGGACAATCATACAGCATCTGAAATCACACATTATTCTTCATATGTGTATGATAAACTCAAGTCTCAGTGGAAAGGAAAAACCTAGATATGGCATTTGAGGAAAGTACACCTACATATAGCATGTAAACCTGATCCACAGCACAAATTCTTCCAACAAAATAAGATGGCGAGCAGCTCAGGAAAGAAAACAAGACACAAAAAAGAGAGATAGAAAGTCAAGGATCGAGGAAATGTTTGGAGAAGAGAAATTCTATTTGGTACTCCATCTGGTTGTCTGTATGGAAAATGTACTTACAATTACTCAGAGGGAAAAAAGGGAGATGTTTGAGATCCTCCTCCCCCATATGCATGATCAACAGCAATGAATTTAAAAGATGATAAATGAGAAGACCATTTTCTCTAGAATCTTAAAATGGGAGAGTTTTACTTTATATATCACAAATATATATTGAAGAACAGGAAGTTATCAAGAGAAATTTAATGACAGTGTTAAACTATAAATTGCAATACCTACTTTTATATCTATTCTTCTATTTGTTTGTTTGCCTTTCTGTTTTTCTTTAGTTTTTTCAGGACAAGTTTTCTCTGTATAACAGTCCTGGCTGTCTTGGAACTTACTTTGTTGAGCAGGCTGGTCAAGAACTCACAGGGACCTGCCTGCCTCTGCCTCCCAAAGGCTGGAATACCCAGCCAAGTATGAAAGGTGTGACTTTCATATAATTCCTAATCAGCATGTATTACTAAATATATTTCTGTTGGTTTAAATTGAAGCCATTTTAGAAGAGGGATTTCATGCCTGACAATGCCTGGATGGCCGGGAATCAGAGACTGGATAGCTGAGAGATCTAGATTAAAACCAAAGATGACTGGAAAAATACAAAAACCAAAACAAAAATTAAGTGAAATGATTCTTAATGCTATTACTATACTCCTCAAGTGCCTTGTCCAGTTGTCATCAGAGAGGCTTCCTCCAGCAGCAGATGGAAGTGGGTGTAGAAATGCACAGCCAGACATTATATGGAGGAAGAGAGTTTAAACTGGAAGTTTCCATCAGATCCCTCGTATCAGAATTTGGGGAACCCCATGGAATAGGGCAAAGGAAGATGATAGGAGTCAGAGTGGATGGAAGACACCAGGAGAACATGGGCCACCAAATAAACTGAGCAGGCCTCACCTGGGCTCACAGAGACTGAAATGGCAAACACAGGGCTTGCATGGGTCTGCATGAGGTCCGCTGCATACATGCAATGACTGTTAGTTTGATGTCCCTGTGAGTCTCCTAACAGTGGGCCCAGGCAGAGACCCAAAATGTAAGCCTATTCCACCTAGTCCAAATGTCAGAGAGTTTGAGCCTATTCTTTCCTTTTCAAAGTTGTTAACAACAGGTGTTGCTACAGAACAAGACATCCTGACCCAGAGTATGGTTACTTGGTGTTTTGGACATTAAGGTGGCCTATAGAGGTAGATCTGCTTCAACCTGATCAAAGATCAGAGAAATCAAGCATATTTCTGCTCCTTTTGAAATAGGAGGCTTGATTTAAGGAGTGCCTGCCTGCCTGCCGAATACTTGATCTAGGGTGTGTTCACTGCCCAAACATGCAATGGATTGCTTAGGAAACAATGGTTTGATGTCTCAAGTAACTGTTCTGGTTATCCTTTATATCACGTTAAAGCAGTCTTTTGCTTTCTCCCCCTTTTGGATTGGGGTGTAAAAGTGGATGGAAAATTAAACCTGGGTGAACTCTGAAGTCAAAACTCGAAATTTCAGCATTCAGGATTCACTGAGCTGATCTCCTGGTATGATTCTGTGTCTGTGTTTTTTTTATCTCTGTTCCTCCTACCTAACATTTCTAATCCTCATGTTCCTACCCTGGAATGTATGAACCTGCTGTGGCTAAGTGTATGGCATAAGTCACCCCAAAAGGTGGTTCCCAACAGGAGCAGGTGTCTCTGACTCTTTTGCCTACTCTTTAGATTCTTTTCCTCTATTGGGTTGCCTTGTCCTAGTCTTGATGTGAGAGTGTTAGCCTTGTCTTATTGTACCGTATTTTGTCCTGTCTGATTGCTGTCTCTTTGAGATCTGCTCTTCTCTGAAGGGGAAGCAGAAGGGGAATGAACTTGGGAGGAGAAGGGAAATGGGGAGAATCTAAAAGGAGTAGAGGGAGGGGAAGCAGAATATATTGTATGAAAGAAAAATGTATTTTTAATTTAAAAAATCGAACTGCCTGTATCAGACTGGACCATGGGCACATCTGTGGCCATGTTCTTGACTGATGATGGACGTAGAAAGGCCCAGCCCACTGTGCGTGATAACGTTCTTAATTAGTAGGGTCTGGGCCATACACAAAGTGTAAATGTGCAAGCCAGAGGGAGCAAGACAATAAGCGGCATTGTTCTGTGATTTTTGCTTCAAGTCCTGCTTATGTTTCTGCTTTTACTTCCCTCAAATATGGATTGTAAGTTATAAAATGAAATAAACCCTTTCTTCAAATACCCTCTGAAAATTTCATACAATGCATTTCGACCATACTTATTCCCACAACTCCCTCAACTTATCCTAGATCCACCTGTAATCATCATGGCCTACAAATATAATACCTTACTTTATTTACCATTTTTTTACAAACTATCAAGACCAATTTAGGCTGACCGTGTACTTTTGGGGGTGAGGTCATCTACTAGATAATGGACAGACCTATCAGGGTCCACAATCTTAAAGAAAACTGTCTCCCACTTCCCCACCAGCTATCAATGTCTGTAATACTTAAATTGGGGGATGGATTAAAAAATCTAATTTGGACAAAGCATAACCTACAGAATAGGAAAAGGTTTTTAACAGTTTCATATCTGATAGAAGAGTAGTATCCCAAATATATAAATAATTCAAGAAATTAGATATCAAAAACCCAAATAATACCATTTAAAAAATTGGGTACAGATCCAAACAAAGAATTTTCAACAAAGGGTTCTCTAATGACTGACAAACACTTAAGAAAATGTACAGCATCCTTAACCTTCAGGGTACTACAAATCAAAATGAGGTATACCTGTTAGAATGGCTAAGATCAATAACACAAGTGACAGCTCATGCTGAAGAGGATGCAGAGCAAGGAGGACACTCTTCCATTGCTGGTGAGAGTACAAACTTGTATAGCCACTATAGAAATCAATATCATGGTTCCTCAGAAAATTGGGAATCGATCCACCTCAAGGCCCAGCAAGATCACCCCTGGGCATATACTGAAAGGATGGTTTGTTCAATCACAAGGACACGCATGCTCACTGATGCTTTATTCATAACAGCCAAGAACTGGAAGCAATCTTGATGTCCCTCAGAGTTTGTAAAATAGTATAACTAAATTTAAAAAAACAAAGAAAGAATGAGTGGTGGAATATTTACCTAAGGGTAAAGGATTAATATTGCTAAGTTCTGAAAGAAGAAAAGACTTTCATATCTTCCCTGTGGCTTTGAGAATGAAACAGGCAAATGTAAACATAAAGATACACAAAGTATTATTGCATTTAATTTTAATTTGGTTTTAGTATTTTCTATGTAACTTTCTCTGTTGCATTGAATAGCTGAAAAATGCAACATCAAAGATTAATTCTCTTAAACAAATACAAATAGACTTAAGGACATTTTCACATAGTTTGAAGGACTGAAAATATGTGACTTCAATTATGCACTGTTTAATATTTAATCTGTACAAACATAAAAACCATTTCCATTAAAGCTGGATTTTATAAAATTTTGGCTGCATTTTATTAAAATAAATTTACAATTTATGGCATGGGAAGAAATTGTATGTGTTAAAAAGAGGAAAACTATACAAGTAATATAAACTAACAAGTATGGGGATTTTCTAATAACTGCATATTTGGGCCCTGGAACACAAAGTGGAAATACAGAACAAAAGGCAAATTCTATAATGTATATTTGTCTTTCCCAGTAGGAAATTGGACTTTTGTAGTCTAAAATAAGGAAACATTTATCAGCAGAAATATATGCAGCAATACACACTGATTGGGAATTATGCAAAAATCACATCTTACATGCTTGACTGGGTGTACTAACTCTCTTTGCTACATCAGCAGCTCTAGTAGAGATATTTTTCAAGATTATAAATAGCATTAGATGAGAGAGTAGCTGCTGCCTCATGTCATTTTCTCTATTCAAAAATTGTGTCTAAAAATAGGGCTTTTCACAATTGATGTTAAGATCCACGAGCTGAAATTAGGTTATCTAAAGATTTTTGCCCACAAGAACTCACTCTTACATCTGTGTCACCTACATCCAATCCATCACAATTTTAAGCAGTCACTTGCAGTGGTTGTTCGTATCTCCCAATGCAGTTGAAGATAATAACTGTCTAATCCAGTAACATTTTTAGTATCTACATCTTTCAAAGGTTTTATGACTGAGAGGATGGGAAAATGAATCAGTTGGTAAAGTGACTGATGTACAGCTTAAGGTTGGTTTTCATCACGAAGGTAGGAACCTAGGCAAGGAGGAAGCACTATGCTCCTAACATTCATGCGAGATTACTAGTGCTTTCAATCTCAGAGGTGAGGAGGAAGATGCTTGGCTGGATGAACCGTTGAGTACCAAGTTTGATGAGAGACTCCCAAAAAATGGGTAGAGGAGAGAACAGCGGGACACAAGTGATATGAAGGCTGAAAAGAAACTTCTGAGAATTGATGGAAGAATGTAAGAAAGAGAAGGATAAAGTAGGTGTGGGAGAGGAGTTATGAAAATCACGGAGATGGAGTTTTGTTTAAAAATGATAGAATAAAACCCAAAACTGTGTATACTAATTTTGAAAATATGAATGAAAAGTCGGTAAGCAAGAAAAGGGTGAGATTAATTAAAGAAGATGGCAAGATTGAGCCTGCCCACACATGCACACTAAGAGGAACAATTACACACCAAAAAAGGGAAAGACTTGGTAAGTGAAAACTTGGTGTCTTGTTCCTCAAGAGTGAGAAGCAGGAGCTTGGGGGTGCAGCAACCATGACATAGATCTGAAGCCCTTGAGTACTTGTATTCCAGCTCTCTGACCTCATCTGCTGATGAATACGCAACTGGCTGTTGGGATAATGGAAAATACAGCTCTGTATGGAGTTTCACGTTTAGGTTGTGCATTTGATGTCTTTAACCAGTCACTTTGCAGTGGATTTTTAGTACCTGCTCAGTTCAGACCCAGAGATACCTGTGTGCTTGCTACTGTTTTGCCAGCCTTAGATCCTCAATGTTACCGCTTACTGAACCCTCAATGCGCAACTGATTTCTACACCCCTGGTAGAATTTTGCTGTTTGACTCTGCTACAAACTTGTTCCCACATCTGTGGCTTTCTCCCTCCTCATAGAATCATGAGAAGACTTTTATTTCTTTTGTCTAATTTTTTGTGTGCAGTGTTTCTGAGTCTATTATTTCCTAGCTTGATTACCTTCCTTCGGGAGTATATAGGCACATGGAGTGTGACCTGTGACCTCAATCCAGGTCAGGAAGTTCTTAGTCAATTAAACACTCAGGTTCTAAAGTACAGATTAAGTTTAGTGATTTTTCCCCTTAATTTTTATAGTCTGACATTTAAAAATGAGCCCAGAGTAATTTGTGATTGCAGTTCTTAAATGTGGGTGTTTATGAAAAGAAGACGAGTAATGTTTCTCACATGCTGGAGTCACATCTCTCTTCTTACCAGCATTCCCTGAGAAATTTACTTCATTCATAAATATGGCAATGACCAGTAAGTGTGAACACATACTCCCTTTAATAAAATGTAGGGTATGACAGACTGGTCAAGTTCTCTGAACTAGAAATTCTGTGCTACTAGACGCAGTGGTGAAGGATTTTGCTTGTGAATTGTGGTTATGTTCCTGGTCATTGCATTTAAGACTCATAAATCCATAAGAAGAGTACACTGCATTCAGATTTGAAAGGTCTTGGATTTGGTGTCAAAATAAGTTCATAGGTAAATGAAACAACTCAAGATTGATGAAATATAAAAGAGAGATTGAACGCAATTCGCTGAAACAAAGGGGGAGAGAGATTCTATGTACTACATAAGCCAGTGGAAAAGTTTATGGATGTGAGGGAGAATCTGGTAAGTGAAATTAAGCTTCCTTTGTTGGATAATTGATATTTATTTGATTTTAGCCTCTGTCCCTACATAAAAAAATGGACAAAAGAGCAATGTTTGTCTTGGAGATTGCTCTTTAATGAATATTACTTCTGAGTCCCTAAGTTAAAGAAATTCTGTTTTAGCAGTTAGCTTCAGTCAGAAAAACATTTATCTAAAATTGTCAGGCAGTGGGGAAATGTAATATTGTCTTGGTCAGCACAGTGACTTTGGAGATGCCTAGGTTTGAGATCTTATGGAGGGGTGAGAGCAGACAGTAAGTGCACTATCTCAGATCCTGCTTCAGAAACTGGCATTTAATTTTATTTCCAATTCTAACAGAATGTCATGTTCATTTGGAAGGTTTGGGATTACTGTATTAAATGCTATATTCAGGAAGAACAAAATATAAACAGATTTATTAGCTGGAAGTTAAATTTCATTATAATATTAAATAAAGAGGAACAAATATGAAAATAACATATCTAATCATTGATCTTTGTTGAACTATACAATTTTGTAGAATTCTCATGACACAACAAAATAGAAATCCAAACAGGGGTTGTGAACTTTATACTCAGAGGTATTATGAAGAGTATTTGTATTTTAAAAGATTGCATAAAAATGAATTGCTAGGTCTTTGTTGTAAAACCATATTTGTATGCTCCTTTGAGAACACCGTACAGAGATAACTGGAAAGCAAATCAAGTAATGTGTGTCTTATATCTTCCCTTGTAGTACATCACAATAAAATTCCAGAAAATATTGGCTTAGATCAGTTACTCTATTACAAGTTTCTGAAATTTTATTTTTTCTCTCAAAAGAACTGATAATCCATTCAGCATCTATATTGAGCTCACTAATGGGATTGTGTTAGTTATCTTTAATGATTACTTTTAGAGTTGGACTATGGTTGGTTCAGAGGGTAAAGAACTTGTTTCTCGAGTGTGAGAACTAAGCCTGGAAGTCTAACATTCATGTAAATGCCTTGTGTGTATGGCAGCCTATCTACATCCCTGGCCACTGAGGGGTAGAGACAGCATTCCCAGAAACATGCTGAGGAGCTATGATAGCAGAATCAGTAAACTCTGACTCAAAGTAAAATAAAGTAGAATGTAATTGGCTAAGAAACACATAGACAACATCTGCCCTCCACATGCATGCATACCCAAGTACACACATGCATGCTTATGCAAACACATAACACCAATATGCACATGCAAAAAGTGTTGATAATAATTTCATAACAAATACTTAATGTTGAAATAACAGTGAAGCAGTTTTTCTTTGAAGGTCTCCTTTTAAATTTTAATTATGTGTATACATCTGTGACTATATTTAGGTATGCGTGTTTGAGTTCAGGTGTATGAATAGGACCAGCAGTTGTGAGTGAGTACTGGATCCTGAACTTTGGTTCTCAGGAAGTTTGTGCTCGTAATACCCAAGCCACAGTTCTGGCCCCATAAATTAGGTTTTCTTAAGAGCAAATGTATTTGCAATTGTATTTGTAAATGAAAATTACAACTTGTGTAGTAATACAAAAAAACTGAAGCATCCAATGCCAAAAAAATATGTAGATTCTATGAAATGTAGAAAAATAGTATTTTATAATCATTCACTGGAATATTGATATTGTTTAACACTGGTATGTTAAATACAGTGTTAAATACAAAACAACAGACAGAACAGAGAGGAAATCCAAAGACTCATTAGGTCATATTTTGAAAACCTGTATTTCACAAAATTGGAAAACATAAAAATGCACAATTTTCTGGATAAATATTACTTACTAAAATTAAATCAAGACCAGATAAGAATATTAAGTAGGCCTATAACTGCTAAAGAAATAGAAACAATCATCAAAAGTATCCCAACCAAAAAAGCTCAGAATCAGATGGTTTCCTCATAGAATTTTGCAAGATTTTCATAGAAGAACTAATACCAATACTCCTTAAATTGTGCCACACAATAGAAACAGAAGGAATATTGCCAAACTCTTTTTTATGAGGCTACACATTAACCTAATACCTAAACCTCACAAAGTCATTACTAAGAAAGAGAATTACAGACCAATCTCACTCATGAACATTGATGCATAAATTCTAAATAAAATACTGGCAATTTGAACTTCTTCTGTTGAGAATTCTCTGTTCAGTTCAGTGCCCCATTTTTAAATTGGGTTAATTAGCATTTTAAAGTCTAGTTTCTTGAGTTCTTTATATATTTTGGAAGTCAGACCTTTGTCCGTTGCGGGGTTGGTGAAGATCTTCTCCCAGTCAGTGGGTTGCCTTTTTGTCTTAATGACAGTATCCTTTGCTTTACAAAAGCTTCACAGTTTGAGGAGGTCCCATTTATTCAATGTTGTCCTTATTGTCTGTGCTACTGGGGTTATATGTAGGAAGTGGTCTCCTATGCCCATGTGTTGTAGAGTACTTCCCACTTTCTCTTCTATCAGGTTCAGTGTGTTCAGATTGATATTGAGGTTTTTAATCCATTTGGACTTGAGTTTTATGCATGGCGATAGATATGGATCTATTTTTAATCTTTTACAGGTTGTCATCCAGTTATGCCAGCACCATTTGTTGAAGATACTTTCTTTCTTCCATTGTATACTTTTAGCTCCTTTATCCAAAATCAGGTGTTCATAGGTTTGTGGGTTAAAATCTGGGTCTTCTATTCAATTCCATTGGTCAACATCTCTGTTTTTGTGCCAATACCAAGCTGTTTTTATTACTGTAGCTCTGTAATAGAGCTTGAAGTCAGCGATGATAATGCCTCCAGAAGTACCTTTATTGTATAGGATTGTTTTGGCTATCCTGGGTTTTTTGTTTTTTCATATAAAGTTGATTATTGTTCTCTCTAGGTCTGTGAAGAATTTCTTTGGGATTTTGATGGGGATTGCATTGAATCTATAGATTGCTTTTGGCAGAATTGCCATTTTTACTATGTTGATCCTCTCAATCCAAGAGCAAGGGAGATCTTTCCATTTTCTGGTATCTTCTTCAATTTCTTTCTTCAATGCCTTAAAGTTCTTGTCAAATAGATCTTTCACTTCCTTGGTTAGAGTTACCCCAAGATATTTTATGCTATTTGTGGCTATCGTGAAAAGTGATGCTTCTCTGATTTCCCTCTCTGCTGCTTTATTCTTTGTGTATAGGAGGGCAACTGATTTGTTTGGAGTTTATCAGCTGTAGGAGTTCTTTGGTAGAGTTTTTGTGGTTGCTTATGTACACTATTATATCATATCATAAATCTTAAAAACAACAATAAAACCAAAACAAAACTGTCAAAGAGCAGTAAGCTCTCTCTGATATGTACAAAAATCCATCAACAGTACCAGGTTCCAATATGTGTTTTAGAATTTAGACTTATCTTGTTTTTGAAATTTCTTCTTTCATTTAGATAAAATCACCACAGGTGATCTTTTTAGGAAGATTTTAAAATCATCTTCCTTTTATTCTATGAACATTCTATATTTATTTTTACAATTTTTCTCAAGATCACATTAACTTTACAATATAAAATATCCTTACTTCCTATCTCTTTTTAGGAGAGACTCTTATGTTCAGCAGTCTTGAATGGTTCTTTAGAGACACAATAAGTAATAAGTAAGAGCAACCTGTCAACAAAAGATTAATGTGCTCAATTATCAGCCATGCCTTGCCCCTAGTAGTTCAAGAGCTAAGGGGCAGAGTGGTGATTTTGTCAGTGCAAGTACTATTGTTTGTGACCCAAATTCAAAGCTGGTTTCATTCAACAGAATATGCAGTTGAAATGACTTCATCAGGGCACTGACATTTATTGATAACCTGTCTAGTTCCAAAAACATTGCAAAGATATGCTGAAATAGGGGTCTACAGTTGAGTCGCAATTTTACATCTTGTAGTGCAGTACTCATATGTGCTGTCTTGACTTGGCTAAATATTTCAATTCTTTTTTTGCTGGTAGTTTGCTAAACAGTATCTCATCAAAGTCAAATGTTCTTATTATCAGTTCCCATTTAACAGGAACAATTATTATACACCTCAAATACACTTTCTTTGTGCTTCTTGCTTCTCATATTCTTACATTTCAGGACCACTTATTCAATAACCAGGATAAGTTCCTGTGTCCCAAGACCTCTGAAATCAGTCAAATTATCCAATGGTAACAAAGTCTGAAGAAAGAGTTAACTTTATCTGCTCTTCTTGTGTAGGTATTGTTTTCCACACTTCGGTTTGCTACTGATCCAGGGTACAACCCTCTGTGGGACTGTCCATAATGAACATCGCTGCTTTGTATCTGTAACAGAGAGGTCTGTCTTTCATCTACTAATATGTTACTGTGTTCTGTCCTTCCACTGGAAAAAAAAAACATCAAGTTATCAAACATTTGAACTGACATGTATTGATTATCTATTTTTTCCCATTTTGTTTGTGATCTTTCTGGTTCATGATGTAAAAAGCAGCTGTCTGTTAGGATCTGAACATATGAGTATTGTGTTGCAAGATATTATCTGAACTTTCTGTTTGAGATAGTTGTCTGCGACATTGCTTTACTGGGGCCATAGGCGATGCTTCAGCATTGTTATTTGCAAATCAAAGTCAAGGTTCTATGTTTAAGTTCCTATAATCTAGAATGGTTTTCCATATTCCTTTGGAAATACTAGGCATTTGCCACCATGTTCTAGGCCTCCATGGTCACTGATGTAGGAACAATTTCCTCACTCTAAGTGCTATCTCAGATTTTGATGCATGTCCTCTTGAGCTACCTTACTGAAAAATAATGAGAGGAGTCTAATTACTATTGTTAGAAAACTTGGAATAATGGGGAACTACCACCTCTCTGAATGAATGAATACCTGGTTTCCAACTCACCTACTCCAATAGCATCCCAGAAACGTGGATAAGGGCATGTCATAATAGTCAGATATGGGCAGAGCTTCAGGCTCATCTTTGGTCTTCGCTCTCAAGGATCATGTTTGCATCTATGGTGGTATTGTCGTGTTTGTAGGAAGCCGTGGTTATCTCAAGTTGTCAGTTGTCTATTTTTGCAATCTGACATTGTCGCAGGGTTGCAGTGCTTTGTTTAGAGATAAAGCTTGGATGAAGGATGCTTTTCCATTTGCTTCCATTGCTGTTTGCCATTTACTCGCTTCCTATGTCATGGATTTATAAAGAATCATCAAAATAAAACAAAACAAAAACCTTAGGTAACTTTCTGCCATTTCATTTTTTTGGCTCTAAAGGTTTCCAGTGGATTAGATTTTCTCCACCCTCCAAAAACTTAAAATTAATAGTATTTTGAGAATTATATACTAAGCATTCTGATCATATCCATGGCCTAATCTCTCCAGACACACTCTATTTCCCATTCACTGACAGCCTATATAACGTTGTGTCACAACCAATTGAAGCCAATTCATGATTCCCAAATATTATTGAATTTATGGGATTCTGCTAGAATGTTGTTGACTTGTCAGTGGTTACACTTTCTGTAAAAACAGAGCTTTATTGTACCAGCAGGAAAATATTCCCAATAGTGCCTTGGATAGGGGTGGGACTTTGTGCTCACTTCCCTTTTCCATACTGAGATTTTTGTCTAGTTGAGGCTTGTAAAGATATTTTT
>NC_022028.1:5062782-5089575 GCF_000317375.1 Microtus ochrogaster | reverse complement strand
ATGCCGGGGACGCAGCCCTGCCGCTCTTATTTCAACATTATATGGTTATATGTTGGCCTGTAAGTACTCACACTTACTTACCTGGTCAAGGTAATATATTAGAACTGGTCAAGGAATTAAACCATGGCACTGGAGAAGCCACAGCAAGACAGAGACTCTGACAGTTTTTATTGAAAGCAATCAGACATTTTTTTACCTTTATCAGAAACAGAATATAAAGGCAATTGCCAGTTGTAGTTGCCAAGATGAAATGAAGCTGGCAAACTTCACAGGGTACACAAGATTAAATCAAAGACCAATTGTTCTGTTAAGATTCCATGCTTCCTTGACTTCTGCGGGAACATACAGAGAAACACAAAATGTCCTGAATGCTTCACTACCTGAGAGAATATGACAGTCCCTCAGGAAACTACACACAGTGTCCCGGGAGTCATGGACTCTAACCTGAACAAACCTGAAAACTGATTCTGTATAGTAATGATAATAAGGATATGAAAACGTATCATGAAACCAAGGAATTTGACTTTGCTAATTTCAGAAAATAAACAAACAAATAAACTGACCGCGACCAGTATATATTGTATGCAGGTTGGAGAAACTACAGTGTTGTGATGTAAGACTTTAGTTCTAGGACACAGAAAGCTAGTGGGGGACAAAAAAGCTCTTAGGGCCATTTTGTTGTCTGAAAGTAAGGTTATTCATATCCTATTGTGAATGTTTACCTACAACGTCCTTAATATTCATGTTTATTCAGTACTCACCTAACAGGGTCATTTTTATAATACTGAAAAGTAAGAAATAGAGATAGGAAATCTCTGAGACTATGAAATTGATAGATTACTATAAAAGCAATGAAAAATATAAAGAGTCGAAACCTCAGCAAATGATAAGGAAGGTGAATATTTTATAGCTAAGAATTATTCTTGGTTAAATGACTACATGTTTTATTTAAGTTTGTAAGCAGCAAAGAATCTTTCTCTCAAGGAATAATGTTATCCTGACATTCTGAGCAAACAAGAAAACTGAATATGATTCTTTTTAGACTCAATTTTTGAACAGGTCACGTTTGCTTTCTTATTTTAAGTTCTTTACAAAAAGCACTGTTCAAAAGGAAGACAAAAATTGAAGCATGAATAGCAAGTGCCTTTTTAAAAAGTCCATTTTCATTGTCTGACCTTCGAGAGAGAGAATCTGAGGGTATAGTTTGTACCTTTTGACATAAACTATGCTGAACACACACATGCCCTTTCCAAAAATACTGCTGGGAGCAGATCTCTGCCTGTCATTCATCATCTCTCTCCATGTTGAAATCTCATCGAAAAAATAGTAGAAATGGTTACTGTCAGGTGTTGAGTTGATGAATAAGAAAAATATTAACCTCGTGGCTGTTGGAATACATTGTTCAATGATACTGTAGTGCTTTCTGTATGACAAGTGTACAAAAGAGTACATATAAGAAAAATGGTGGACACAAAAGACCTGTCTGCTTCCTTCTTGTGATTTACATTTATATTGCAAAAGTGTTTATAGTGACACAAAAAACCTATTCAAGCATATTTATAAAGCAAAGTTTGAAAGCCATATAATTTTCCACAAGTATAATTTTGTTGAAAACTTTTAATTATTTATGAATGTATTTATTTACTATTTTATGTGCTCTGAGTGTGCCTGAGTACATGCATGAGTACCCGGTGCATGCAAATGACTGTGAATGTCACAAGAGGGCATCAGATCCTCTGACACTTGAGCTACAGGTAGTTATGGGCCACCTGACAAAGATACTAGGAGTCAAGCCTAGGTGCTCTGGAAGATTCATGACTCTAATAACCAGTAATTTCTCAAGCCTCTTAAAAGGTTTTAATGTATATTTTCTAATGAACTTTTAAACTCTTCAGTGGACAAGGGGGAATATAAGCTATTTTCTTTCACCTTAATCAAAATCTATTTCTTTACTTTGAGAATATTTAAGGAAAATATGTGTTAAATGTTATACTTAGTTTTACTAATAGAAATAATTTTGAACAATTATTTCATGTGATTTTCTTGGTTTTAAATGGTGAATATTTTTTTTGAAAATTGTGTACTCTATATTTTGACCATATCCTTTTATCATCCCCAACTCCTTCAAGATTTTCCCCCACTTTCATAACCACCCATATTTTATTCTCTTTAAAAAACAAAACATTATCATAAACAACAAACAAAGAGTGCAGAAATCAAAATGTGTTGGCCAACTTTTCTTAAACATGGAGCCAGAGTTAGAGGGTGTTTGATATACTCAGTGACACATCCCTTGATAATACTTGTTTTTCTCTCTTCCAGTAGTTATCAGTTATCAGTGACAAACAGCTTCTTGGTTAGGGGTGGAAAGTTATGTCTACTTCCCCCTGTCAGTGCTGGGATCCATTCTGGATTGAACCTGTGAAGGTCCTACGCATAACGTTACAGTCTCTGTGAGTTCATATGTACATCAAACCTAAAGTACCTGGAAAATCATGTTTTGTTGGAGTTTTTCATGACCTCTGGCTTTTACATTCTTTTTGCCTCCTCTTCTGAATAGATGTCTGAGCCTTGGGGAATGAGGTGTGTTAAAGTCATCTTATTTGTGGCTGAATGCTCCAATGTCACTCACTATCTGCATGTTATCCAGTTGTGGATCTCTGTGTTAATTGCCATCTACTACATTAGGATACTTTTTGATTGGGGTATATCAACCAGTAAAGTCCTTTTGAGAAGCCAAATGGAAGCCTCATGACACGGTGGAAGTGTCATGATAAAAAGAGTTTTCATATGATGGTGGGGAACTATCCCATCCAAATATCATATGCTACCAAATAAAACACTCCATTGATTTCCTTCTTAAACAGTCATTCTATTCTTTGTGTGTATCATTATATAATTTAAAGTTAGCAGTCCATTTGTTAAACAGGATCAGGGCTATTTCCAATGAGTCATCAGCTCCTGAATTGTAGATGCAGAACATGATCTTAAATTAGGCCAGAGTATAAATCTTTACTCTGTCTACAAAACTCCAGGGGTCACAAAGGCTGATCTAGGAATCAATTCTGACTTTACTAAAAAGGAAACTGAGAGAAGTGTTCTGGCCATTGTAATAAAATGCAGAATCAGTCAATATTTAGTTTGAAAGACAATGTTAAAACTAAAGAGAATTATAGAGTGTAATAACCAGGCATAAAATATTTGTTTTTCCTGTTGATGGACTTGCAGCAAAACTATGACAATAGCAGAGATTTAGTAGTCTTGGTTTCTCCATGCTCATATCCCCATTTCACTACACTTGCACATCACTATGTACATGTATATTAATATCATTTGCAAACCATATTAAAATATATCTAACTCTGGAATCACATGTCTATAAACTTGAATAATTTCTCTAAGGCAAAATCACCAAATCAGGGCTTTGAATCCAGACAAATTTTAATAGGGTGGTGATTTTGTTTTTTCCTTGGTTTAAGAGTTTTCCATCATAACTGATGTCACATAGTACACATTTAAGAAAAAATAGATACTATTACTATAGCCATGAAAATGTAACTCATTTGTATTTTACAAATGACCATATCTCTTTAATCAAGCCTTCTAGTTGATTCATCACTATAGTTGGGGGTGACTCAGGGAATGTTAGATGTGAGAATATTGGTGTACATGACCATTTTGATGTGCTATGAGGAGCCCACACACCAAGTGGAATAAAATTACATTTCAAGTGCCAACTTACAATGTATCTACCTCATGAAATTATTGTGCCTTGCCTCATTTTTCTCAAAAATGCGAGTTCTGACATACTAGAGGACAAGGACATTCCAAATTTTATAATAGCTGTATATATGATATCTATGATTTTAATTTTTTATTTAACATTTTTATTTTTATAATATGTTTGGGGATGTTCCCCCTCACCCAGTTTGTCTCAGGCCGTAAGTTAGTTTATCCTCTTGATGTTTCTTCTGGAGCAGTTGATCATTAAATCAAAAGAGACTATGTTTTCAAAAACTAGCAAATTCTATTGAAAACTGGTTTGTACACAGAATGCACCAGACATAGATGCCACATGTGTATTGGGAGTGTAGTAAAAAGCAGAAAACAAGAATAAATAAGCCAGGAACTTTATTGTATTGGTCATTGTATTACACTGACTTAAAGGTTTCCAAGGGGCTGAGTGAATAAGCAAGCCATACTAACCTTCTGCTCTCATGACAAGCAAGAGGCTTACTCTATTTAAATATAAAAATGATGGAAGACAAGGTGGACAGTACCATGGGCTCTTTAATTCTGTGAACTTGCACATATTTCAGCATTATAACATTTCCTGTGATGTTTTATAGCATATTTAGCAATCAGTGGAAACAGGTTTCTAGTTTCTGTGTTTATAGCATCATCAATTATGGTGCCCAAGAGCCAAGCACATAAATTTCTCTAATATTCTCATAAATAAATTACGTATGTATCCTATTATAGACATAAGAAAACTATAAACCCGTCTCTTTTCTCATTTGCTTCCTAATCTAGGAGTTTGTAATCATTATTATCTGTATAACAATGAGCTAAAGAAGCCCAAATTTGGACCCAGCCCTAGGGATTTTGATTAGATTATGACTGTGTACAATGTGCATTTTAATAAGCTCCCCAGAAAATAATGAAGCAGATGGCTAACAGAATGAGCTTGGAGATTCCTCTCACTTTCCTAATTCCTTAGAAATGCCTAAGGTAAAGGAATTTTCAAAGTATTTTTAAGAGCTTAACTAGATCCTCTATGCAATTGTTTTATAAAATACAAAATACATGGAAATAAAGCTTATGATATTCCTTTTATGAAGAAATTGAGTACAATTAATGAGAAAGTACTTATTGAGTGATGTAGAAATGACTAAGTGGGGCCATGGAAACATGAAGATTGAAGTTCCAATTCACAGAATTCAGAAAAATGTCTAGTATAATGGTGTTCTCCCTGTAATTCCAGTGTTGGAAGGTGAAGACAGGGTCCACAGAGCAAGCTGACTATGATAACTATATGGGAACTCTGAGTCTGATTACGTGACACTTCCTTAATGGTCATGGTGGGATAGCAACCAAGGATGACTAGAGGTATGAGTGTCAGGCCTCAGCATGAACTCATGCATGCATATGTGTGTTTACACATAAATGTGTGTGAACATGCATTTCAATGTGCATTCACACCACAGACACACTTTAAACTGATAAAAAATGTTCAAAGGACATAAAATGAGAAAGTTGTGACTCTGAATATTAAGATCATTGAAATGCAATGCTCCCAACAATATTCCTATTTGATCACAGAAAGCAAATTTTGTATATTGATTTGGGGAGAGGGGTCCAAACAAATCCCTTCAGATCCCAAGTTCAGAGGGAGATAGCATGCCAGTAAGATTCTGGGAAGACAAAAACATCAACAGTTGGAACACACACACACACGCACATGCACATGCACACACATACATGCAAATACACTGAGACATGCACACATACACACGCACACACACACACACCATTAAACCCATGTAAACTCAATAAAAAATAATCAAATATCAGGAGCATTCAGCTTCTCAGAATTCAGGAATTAAAGAAAGGTGTGGTGGCTGCTATAGGGCATTGAGGTGATGTAAACAAGGGGTTAGAAACAAAGAATACAAATTTAAGCTTTATCTTTGTACTTGTGTGACTTGATTTAACAGGAAGTTAGAAATTAAGCAACCAAGGCAACTGCAGCTGGATCTTGGTAGTTGTACGTTCTGATGGTCAAATTGTCTTATTTGATTAAATCCTAATTGTTCCTTGCTAGTATATGGAGGTTATTACAGCCATATCAGAACTTAATGTATCATGTCACTTTCCCAGCTGCTATACTTACATATTAATGGAGGACCTGCAGCCTAAAAAGATATAGGATAATTAAAAGATTTGTACAGTGGTTTTGAACCTCACTCCCCAATTAGTTTTTCTAAAGAATTATAGGAGTATAGGTGCTAAAAGGGATATCTGACTCACCATTATTGGAGATGGAAAAGGGTCACCCTATTTCCACGAACATGGTCCCAATTTGTGAATATTAACAAAATTTCATTATGCACAACACCTGACATTTTGGTATTGGATAGATAACCAATTGTTGTACTCCTGCTTGAGTAGAATACTTCTCCTGTTCTAGCAGGTTGTACTTAGGAATATACATGTATATACATATACATTTATCACAATAAATGTAAAAGATGGTATAAATATGAAAGAGAAAAAAAGATTATATTGGAAGTTTTGGAGGAAGGAAATCAAAGGGGGAAGTGATATTATTGTAGTACAATATCAATAAATTAAAAGAAGTATTTTTTAAAATGCACAATGTGAATCTCACTTTGTTATTACCACCCAAACAGACAACACACTATCTACTGCCTTTAAGGAGTATCTACTTTCCATACCTCTGTTAAAAAAAAAAAAGAAAGAAAAAGAAAAACTTCTAGATAAACTGTCTAGAATCTCACTGAATATTATTTCTCCCCGAGAAGGCAAGAATGGAGGAGAAACTCTTCCTTAGAAACAGAGTGGTTAGCAATCACCAGAGTTCCTTAGTGGAGGATTAAGAGCATTTGTGTTGTTCTAGGAATGCAGAGCAGTCCCTGGAGTGGGTGCCACACTGATCATAAGAGCATATGTTTTAATCTCCCCATCATACTTATAGAATGACTCCCAGAAGGATTGAACACACCTGCAATTAATACCTCACAACCGTGTTTCATGGCCATGCACGTAGTTTTCCTCTGTGAATTATTAGGTCATTAAAATGAGCCTTAGTCTAAAGCTAAGAAGAAGGACGCATACAGAAATCATGTTGTTTAAATAAGAGCATTACAGTTATTTCACTTGCTTCTGCTGCTTTCACCATGCAGCGCTATTTTATATTCAGGTACAGCAGCACTAGGAGCTGATAGTTGTTTTTCTTTAAGGTATCTCTTTTGTCTCTTCCCAGAAAATCTCTTTCTCGTTGAAAATTTTAGCATAATTCTTTGGGTTTTCATAGTATGTCATTTTCCTGAATCGTACAAGATCCCATTAATAGAAAATGAAATCTTTGCAGTCATAAAAATGTCTTAAACTTGTATGTATGTATGTATGTATGTATGTATGTATGTATATTTATGTATATATACAATTGTACACACACACACACTTATATCTTTAAGAACTACCAACCATGAATGATGGAGCACATACACAGAAAGGTATTGGCACATAATATACTGTTCTAACCTACAAACTCAATATTATACATAATTTATAGAAAAGGAAAGAGAAATAGTTTTTAGAAAGAATATCAGAATAAATTTAAGTTGCTTAAGATGATGTTTAAAGTAACAATAATAGCAATAATAATAATAGTAATAAATTCAAGTTGCAATTATCTATAACCTGCCAGTGCTAACATTTAAGATATCTTTTGTCTCTCTTATGAGTGATGGTTACCTCATTAATATCGAAACACTGAAGACAAAGTATGACCACACCATGCCATATATTGCTACTTCTGAAGGCTTCCCACTGAAGTCAATTAAAATGTACTGTGTAAAATATACTCTTCACAACTGAACATGTCATAATTCTTCCACTCTCACATAGGAGTGCAGTCAAGGGTAACGCTTCCCTTTTACTCTGGAAATTGATAAAATGAAAATCTATCAGAATTTAGAGAAAATAGTGTCTTTAACTGTAATGATATTACCCAAATTAGCAACCCTGTTTAGGAAAGAAGAAATATAAATCTACAAAACCTACTTCTTTTAATTAGTGTGTGTGTGTGTTTTTTTTTTTTGATGTTGGAGAACTGTTATGGAAACAAGTATCTTATCTTCTACAATAATATTATGGTGTCCTGGCTAACTTTTGTCAATGAAATAATTTAGAAATACCCGAGTAAAGGAAAATTCATTTGAGAAAATGATCTCATCAGATTGGCCTGTGAACGTGCCTATGGGACATTTTCTTCCATGGTGATTATTGTGGGAGGGGTTGACATTAGAGCTTTATTTTGAAGGTCAACAGTCCACCTTTTTAGTTCTTTCTGGTTTCTGTTCCTGGTCTGCCAGAATGTCTCTGTGCCATGCTCACACTGCCCACTCTGTCCTGCCTTTTGTGCTACAATGGCTTGAGATTCCTTTAAAACCATAGGTCTAAACCAATGATTCAAAACCCTTGTGTTATAACCCCTTTGGCAAACCTCTATTTCTAAAAATAGTTATGTTACAATGCATAACAGTGGTAAAAGTTACAGTTATGAAATAGCAATGAAAATAATTTTTAGTTTGAGAAACAAAGACTGTCATTTCATTTGTAAAAGATATGAGAGGCTTGAAAATATAGATGTACACATTTTGTAAAAAAATTATTCTTTTGCAACATGAAAATGCCCTCATTGTATGCAGAAAATTTTATCTGAATATATACAGTTTTCCAAAAGGTAGTAATTTTTTCCTGACATATTATACACATGTTACACATACCTTTTTATGTGCCTTGCCTAATACTGCAGCTGCCCTTGCATCTGCCTTTATCACAATCATTTAGATTTTGATTAATTGAGTTCTGTCACATAGAAAGATGACACTATCCATTTGACTTTAGGCAACAAAGAAATTGTACTGAAGTCTCTTGCATTTTACTTTGTGCAAGGTCAGGGTGTACTTTGTGTGGCATAAAAAATGCTTACCAAAGTGGTGTCTGTTCTGAGAGAATATGCGAGGAGTTGTAGATGGTTAGACTTTGAGTTAATTTCTATAATTTCACTGCAAAATTCTTCCTGTCTAGAAGCAAAATTTTTATCATTGAAAATAAAGGTAAAATGGTCATTCTCTGTTCATTACATAGCAACTGGTCAAGTTTTTAAAAATATGTTATGCAATGTGACTATTGCTCTTGAGATTTTATTTTGAGAGTGGAATATGAGAGTAAAAATGAGTGGTAAGTCATACAAGGTTTATATAAGAGAGTAACATAAAGTTACATATTCAATATGTTAAATAAATATATACAATGAATAATGAGGAAATTAGCCATACTGAATACAATGATAAAAATATAACATTAAGAAAAGAAGTTCCTTATCAGTAAGTTAGAGTGTGAGAAAATGTAAAGCTATAAGAATGCTAAAGGATGTTGAAGACAACACTAAATATTGAAAATAAATGAGCACTGTGGAATTTTCCGTGAACTCTGCTATGAGAAATTTGTACCTATCAGGAAAATCATCTATATTCAGGCCAAATCACTCATCATGGTCACAGTCTTTGGAAGAATGGAGTCAAGAATTCAAAGACATGCAGCAATGCAAATTTGCTTCATCTTCAGAAACGTAATAGCTGCAGGGCATCATTTTCATGGCTTATGTGAGAGATATGTTTATTGATGGGTACTTGTTCCAGATTAGAACAAGCATGCACTTTCCAGGTGTCTTGCCTTGAAAAGCAAGTTTAATAATGCTAGTCATCACCTGATCAAAAATACAAATACAAAATACAGAAAAAAAAACATTCTGAACTATTCATTATCATGGGCACAGCAAATCAGATAGTCACTCAAATTTGTTAAGATATAAAATAGTAATAGCTTTGTAAGATAATTATTCTTTAATAACACTGCATTTCATGGTAGGTAGAGTGATAAAATCTAGGAAAATATGAGACATCTATATGAATTCACCCTTACTTAGGAAACATTCATAAACATGGTTGCATTTGAATATTGGGACTTAGTTTTCTAGATGGAGATTATGTATAATTGAAAGGATTTGGGGTGTCAAAAAGAAGACAGAATGAGACAAAGAGAAGACCATTACATGGTACAGGCAGAGATCCGAGGGCAACCAGTATAAAAGAACTCCAGGTGATATCAGGATCTTCAAAGAAGCAGAGAGGTACTGTTCTTGAACCGCTAATGGGTTTGAGACCTGAGGACAACTTGATTTTGAAGTCTGAGACCGAAGAATGTGAGAAAATAATTTCCCCTAATTTTAAAGCTTCAGATTTGTAGACATTTTACAAGGTGAGGTTAGAGGACATTACTATAGTTAATAAATAATTTACTAATAATAAGCCTTTTGTACTTTATTTATTTGCAAATAAGTCTGCATTTGTAGAACAATCTGGAAATATTATTGTTAAAGAATTTTTTTATTTTTTATGTTTTGCTGCAAGTCCTATTTAAATCGAAGCATCTAACGTAGCATTCATGGTTCCTTGAGCCAAGCAAGGATGAATCAACACATATGCAAATGTTTATACGCACTGAAATATTTTACTACCCTTAAAACTGCACTGATGCCATACAGATGAGAGCCAAATGAAGGCTATGTAGCACTTGAGTAAACTTCACAGCAGCTGCAATAAAAACATTCTATCCTTTGCTAATACTTTTGACACACTGAGAAGAATGTAAAAAAAAAAAAAACACTTCTCCATGAACCAGGAGATTAAGCAGTGGTTGTAGAGAATGTGAGGGACTAATCACTGCCTGTCGTTCCCTGGGAAAATCCTTTGAGCAAACTACACATCCATATAATTCCTGAATTTATATGTGAAATAGCAAGTATTTGTAGTGTATGATGATGATATTTGTAATCTGCACAATAAAAGACAGGCAAGTTTTTTTTAAAACGTATTTATTTATTATGTATACAACATTCTTTCCATGTATGCTTGCCAGATGAGGACACCAAATCTCATTATAGATGGCTGTGAGGCACCATGTGGTTGCTGGGAATTGAACTCAGGACCTCTGGAAGAGCAGTCAGTGCTCTTAACCTCTGAGCCATCTTTCCAGCCCCAGACAGGCAAGTTTTTAACTTCACATTTGTAACTATAAAATCACCATTTCAATGCTAGAGAGGAACCATATTTCAATGTGATTCTTTTATAAGCTTTCTATGATAATTTGTGTAAGTTATATCAAATTGTAATGACTATCTTTGTAAATAAACACAAACATCTATAATTTTGTATGGTGGATATATATATTAGTGGTATGAATATAATCTGACAAATTAGCTCAGTTTTATATAGCATCATATTACACCTGCAGAAAGCATGCACACATGCATACTTTTTCATTTTTTCACCAGAAATGTAGCATTTAAAATTAAGGAATGATTAAAAAATAATATAACTGTAAATTGCTTAAGGAATAACCAATATTTTTCCTAGAGCATTTCACTGAAAGACAAATTAATCATTCTTCCCTATTCTTCTAGCTCAGAATGGGTTGAAAGAGAGAGAAAAAGAGACATGATCTAAGAGTTAAGTGTAGTCATCGTGAAGAAAATTCGAGATGCTTTCTTGGAAACTGTTCAAAATATCCTTCCTACATTCTTTTGCATGTTCCATGACTGAAATCTTCCAAATGGCATTAAATAAAGGAGCGAAGTCCCACAAGCAAGATAGATATGGTCGGTTATAGGTAGAAGTGATAAATACAATATGGATAAGGTCTGTCATAGTGGGAAGAGATGAACCCAATATGGATAAGTTCTGTGATAGTGAGAGCAGATGAAGACAATATTCAACCTGTAGAAATACAGCCAGTGACCCAGAAAGGGAAGAGAAATCTTGAACTAAATGTTTATTCATCAATCTGTTTACCTTACTCATTAAAAAGAGAAAATTTCTCTTTTCTTTGTAGAAAAAAAGGAAAATGGATGTAGAAATATTAGATGTGTCTATAGAACATATTACAATAATTTTTAAAAACAACACGATGGACTGTGTGTGAGTCCAAAAAGATCTAGAACATTACAGCATATCAAAAAATGTGTGTGTGCATGGAATGGGTATTAAAGAGTTAACAATTATTAAAAAATTTTTTAAAGCATTTACTAGAGAATAACTTACCCTGAATTAATTGTTTATCTTAGTTATCAAGCATTTAGATTTTTTGTTGCCATTGTCATTGTTTGCTGTTTTACCTCCTCGGGGAAGACAATTGGTTGGGAGAAGGTTGCTTGACTTTTTGGGGTAGTGAATGTGATTTTCCAAAGCCTGAATTTCAATAATATCAATGAAAGATTAACCAGTCATGCAATGGGATGTGAGCCTGGCAACCAGACTGTATCTTTACTGCTAGTAAAGTCCTCGTGCTGTAGAACGCATGTGTTATCCAAGAAGAAGTATTCCTGTATTTTCTTTAATACAGTGTCAAATTATCTAAATACATTTTTACCTCAAAGGAAGACAAAGCTTCCCAGAATTCCTTTTGTTGACTGCCTCTCTATTATTAAGCTCAGTTTACCAGTACAGAGGCAGCGAATGGCTGTTCTACTCCTTTATGTGTGACCACTTTGTTATATACAAGTGAACCCCATGGCCTGGTGTTTGGAAAGTCGGTTTAGACAATGAAGAGACTACTCCTGCAGAGGCAGAACGACATAAGCTCACGCATGCCCAATCGCATGACATTTCATCAATGCTAGACCCACTGCCCATCTTTTTCAAACCAGGCATTTTTTTTTTGCTTTTGTAGTACTGTAAATTAATCACAATGTTTGTCAAATTGTGTCTAAACAAGCTTTCTACCATTGAACTATACCCTCATTCCCAGAACAGATCTTAGTAATTTGATACTTTGTGCACACACAGATCCAATTTCAATCATAACAATGTGATAATCATATCATAAACAGTAATACAGAAGCCATTCAAAGGCATTATCTTTATACCTCATTCATGTCTGTATCGGCTTGATTTAGAAAGCACATCTGTCAAATTTAATTAATATTAGCAGTATGAGAGATGTTGACCTCGGTTTTGATTGAACAGAATATTGCATACCTGTCCTGATTAGTTTTTGTCAACCTGTCCCAGAATGGAATCTCAGAGGTAGATGGAACCACACTTATAGAATTGACTCCACTGTGTTGTTATGTATGTTGGAGCATTTGAATGATTAATGATTCAGGTGAACTGACTTGGGCAGGTGGTCTTGAATTGAGTAATAAAGAAGGCTGAACAAGACATGCAGAGCAAGCTGGTTAGAAATATTCTTGTACCAGGATTTTTCTTTTGAGCTACCAACCAGCTCCCAAAATCATGACATGCAGATTTTATATTAGTTATGAATGCTTAGTCTTTGCTTAGTTCTTATTTTAATCTGTTTCTATTTATCTACATTTTACCTCAGGGCTTTTTATTTTTACCTTTCTTTCTGTGTGTCCTACTTTCCTGCATCTCATGTCTGTCTGGCAACTTCCTGGCTTCTGGCCCTGGGCATGTCCCTCTCTTTCCTTCTTGTTATCTTTGTTCTTCTCCTTTCTCAAGGCTAAATTTCTCTTCCTACTTATTCTCTCTACCAACCAACCCCATTATCCCTCTCCTAACTAGTTATTGGTCATTCAACTTTTCATTAGACCAATCAGGTGCCTTAAGTAGGCAAGGCAAAACAGCAACACATCTTTCCATAATTAAACAAATGCAATATGAACATGTGCACCACATCTTTGCCTAATCAAAATAATATTGCACAGCAGTCTCTGCTTCACTACCTCCTTTGACTTACTTGGTGATGGACTGTCACTTGATGGCTAAAAAAACCTTTCCCTCTTCCAAGATGCTTTTGTCCATGATTTTCCCAGTAGTAGAAACCTAACTAGAAAAATGCTATTTAAAAACAGTTTTAATATGTTACCAATGCTGGCATGTATAATTTCTTATTAATTTTCATTACTCTGTCAAATAATATATAGCATTTTTTTCATAGTTTGAACCTAGGTCCTTCATCTAATTTGTTTCCCCCATTCTTCTGTTGGATCAAGCACTGTCTACTGTATGGAATGATGACACAATTTTAAGGAAGCCTTGACCATTATTGCCACAAATAGTGATGTTTATCTCCTTTCAGTGAAGTCTCTTCCCCTGGAGTGTTTTCCAGGCCTTTGAAATATGGAAGAAGACAGAGCTCATGTAAAACCAACTTTTAAGAACAGTCTCATGAATTGTTAGGCTTTAACGAATTAGGAGTTTATGAGGCAATGTGTTAGTCAAATATTGGTCATGGTCTAGAGACATGAAGCGTTGCATGAACAATGTGGGGGGGGGCTGGGAGCTAGCAGCAAAGACAGGCTTTCCTTCAGTGGTGTTTGTCACAAAGTGGAGTGAGACAGGAGATAAAGGGCACATGTTAGCTGGGGATGGGGAAACAGAGAGGCACTGTTTTAAAAATTAGTAGTGAGTCATGTACAATGTACCACTGATGAATTCTGCAGCTCCAATTAGCATTCTCATAATTGGAGAAGAATTCAACACAGGCAATTTTATAAAATGTTAAAATCTGAGAAATAACCGAGCTAATTACAAAATTACCATAGAAATAATTGAGAATTGTTAGAAACATGTTTCTGTAATAGTCCAGACAGGTACTCTTTCTAAAATATAAAAATAATGCCATTTTTCCCCTAAAGTGTTCTGGCAGAAATTCAGCCTTTGATGAAGTTTAAGATGTACAAATGACCTCAGGATATCGGATTACTGACCTCCAGGGAAAGAGGTTTTTGATTCTGATCAAAGGCTACAGCAGCTCAATTTCATAAGCTCTTTTTTGCCCTCTGAGAAATATGCAGGAGTGATTTGTGTTCACAGTCCTTTTGCCTTTGAGACCCCATCTGTTGTTACCAAGAGTTCTATCAAGTCTACTGCTGTTTGATCTCATCAGTGGATGGTAAAGTCCCAAATAGCATGCTCATCAAAGAAGTATTTGAAGATGAGGACTGGTGGTGCTCCATCTCAGTAACAAAGGGAGTTAGCTGCAGCCACCTCTGATCTCACTGCCATAATTATGGATCCCAGGTGATGCACGTTCACAAAAATTCCATGGCAACTTCAGGGACTATAAATATAATCTAAAGAAATACAATTTTAAAAACTTTGCATGCAAATTTAGTTGATAAAGTGTTATTTCTAGGTATAAAGATGTTTAATGACTCCAAATGAAACTTCACTCATGTCTGAAGTCCAGGTTTCTCATGAGGATATCTCCTTGGTTGATGAAGCAGGTATAACTGGAAAAAGGCATGCCACTTTAATAGATGAATGTGAAAATATTTTGACTGGAAGGAGGGACCTTTCTTCAGAATCACTTTGATAGTCAGAAATCTGTGACAATGTTTAACCTGTTCCCACATATAATCTCCTCATTTAAGAGTGGATAGTCAGGTGATAACTGAATATGTTCATTTAAAAAAGGAACAAAAGGTCAAGGGTGACAAAAATCAACAACTTCCCCATGGTCAGCAGTAACAAACTTCCCCAAGGAGTTTCAGCGGAAAGTTTTCTGTAATGTGTATATGTAAAAAAGAAAATCCCCTCAAAGAGGATTCCCTGCTGCCCTCCTCAGGTCTAGTTAGCCGACTGGTTGCTCAACCTAATTCAGAAGGAGGTGGAAGTTGAAGCCTGCAACACATAAAGACAGAATCTATGAATAGTGTGATGTGAGAGAAACCAGAGAGTGAGAGGCATCACACAAAACAGCAGAAAGACTGAGAGCTATGTATGAATAATGTCCAATAGAGTGTGGAGATGTATTATATAAGAAAAACAGTGGGCTTTTCAAATATTTATATAATTTTAATGTGCATGTGTGAGTGTCTGCATATATGTAATGTCCATTACATACAGAGCTGATGCCTAAGGAAACCAAAAGAGGGTATTGGATCCTTTGAAAGTATATAAAATTCTGTGACACAGTGTGGGTCCTGAGATCTGAGCCCAGGTCCTTTACAAGAGCAGCATCTGCTCTTACTCTGCAATCCCCTTAACTGCATTTTAGAAAAATGAATGTTAATTTTGATAATTACAATTATGTTTTGATATTAAAAGAATCATATAGTATGTTTGTCTAATACTAAAATCTCATTTTAGCAGATTACCAAAATAATTACATTTTTATAGAATGTTTTACATGTAATAGAATTTTCAAAGAAGAATCACTAGTTTTTCATTATTTGAATAAACAATCCATCTGCTCAACTCTCCTACCTTCAAACATATAAAATTTTATAACAATATTGTTTCTGATATGAAGTAACGTTCATGTTATCCACATGTCAGTAATAATTCTGCATGGAATCAGAAGACCTTCTAGATGTAACCCTTGTGGAGAACAGTTTGTGGATACTTAGTCTTTCCAAATCATTAAATATCAACAGAAACTCATAGATCCCTTCATAATTCATCTTATAAACAATCACTTGGTTATAGTGAGTCTAATACTAATTCACCATGCACTTTTCAAAGGTATTACCCATCAGATTTAATGCCTTTGTTCATCATTTTTAATTTCTTTACTTAAAACCCAAGATTTGCTTTTCATTTCACTGTTTAAATTTTTTCATTTTTTTAAATTTATTTTTAAAACAATCATTTCTCATTTAACATACCAATCCCAGTTAACTTCTCTCCTCTCCTCCAGTTCCCCCCACTTTTTACCCACATTACCCCCTCACCCACTCCTCAGAGAGGGGAAGGCTTCCCAAGAAGAGTCGACAAAGTCTGGCACATTACTTTGAGGCAGGACCAAAACACTTCTCCCCATATATCTAGGCTAAGCAAGGTATCCCTCTGAAAATAATGGGCTCCAAAAAGCCAGTTCAAGCACTAGGAATACTACCACTGTCAGTAGCCCCACAGACTGTCTAAGACACACAACTGTCATTCACATTCAGGGGGTTTAGTTTGGGGTTATACGGGTTCCTTTACTATCAGCCCAGAGTCAGTGCGTTCCCACTAGCTCAGGTCAGCTGTTTTTGTGGGTATCCCCATCATGATATTGACCCCTTTGCTCATATTATTGCTCCTGACTCTCTTCTACTAGTCTCTGAAAGCTTGGTCCAGTGCTTGTTGTGGATTTCTGCATCTGCTTCCATCAATTGTTGGATGAAGTTTATATGATGGCAATTAAGATAGTTATCAATCTGATTACAGGGGATGGCCAGTTTGTGTACATCCTCCACTATCATTTAGGGTCTTAGTTGGGTTCATCCTTGTGGATTTCAGTGAGTTTCCCTGGTGCCAAATTTCTTGCTAGCCCCATAATGACTCTCTAAATCAAAGCATCTCCTTTTTTCTCCCTCTCTGTGCTTTTCCCATCTCACCCAGCCTGTTCCCTCGTGTTCTCTCCCCCTGACACACACTTCCCTTTTTTCTTACTGCTCCACTTTTTGCTCTCCCAGGCTCCCAATGTTCCTCAGGAGATCTTGTCTATTTCCCCTTCCCAGAGGTATCCATGTGTCTCTCTTCAGGTTCTCCTTGTTACGTAGCTTCTCAGGGATAGTGAACTATAGGCTGGTTATCCTTTCCTTCACACCTAATATCCACTTATGAGCGAGTGCATACTATGTTTGTCTTTCTGAGTCTGGGTTTCCTCATTCAAGATTCTTTTTTTTTTTCTAAATCCATTCATTGGCCTGCAAATTTCAAGATGGCAGTAAAGTTCTGTGAAGGTCCCATTAGACTTCATCTGAGGATGCTTTGTGTAGAGATTATACTTAGTACACAGCAAGATTTTGAACTGTGGTCTCCTGCAGTGATATATCATGGCATGTTTATTGGTTTTCTTTCACTGATTATTCTTTGACCTTCATAGAAGAGGATTATCCTTTAACTTTTATTTCAAATCATCAGAGTCCATGTTAATATAGTCTTCTTGTTTTTCCCAAACAAGGATACTTTATTGTGTTCATTTCTAGTCATATGTCTATACATGAATGGTGTATTACAGATTTCAACATGAAATATTCTAGCCACAATAGTTTATTTATAATTAAAAATCAACTATTTGCCATAAATGGACACCATGACAAAGTATAGCAAAGAATTGAAGAAGAGCAATATGAATTATATGTATTCTGAGGATACACATATATAACACGAATTGCACAACAGACATCATTAGAAAAGTTGTTCATCGATCAATCTAGTAACCTAATTCTCATACTTAAAATTTATAAATTATGTGTTTCAATTATAAAATAAACACTAAAATATACATCATTCATAAATACATATATGGAGACATTGTGGATTGGAATATTCCAGGAATATCAAAGCCTCCCTAGCCACATACTACGTATTAACTTGTATAATTTGTTGTATCTTATTTGTTAAGAAGTTCTAAATTTCAGAAAGGGCAAGTTGCATCACCATCACTAGTTCTACTAGAGGAAATTTATGTTACCTTGTATTCTCTGCTCTCCCAACAACATTTCCTCAAGTATTGAGCAAGGAATCTGCCTTTTTCATGAGAATGAAATTCCAGAGATGGAGAATTTTTAGGATAATCTATGTAAAAACTTCCATTCTTTTCAACTAGTTCATCTCCTCTAATAATACTAAATCAGTATTATTTTCTCGCAGATGAAAATACGTAATATTATTTGTCACATCATCATTTGAACACAGTAACCCTCAAATAAGCTTCCCTTGGATTTTTTGTGTCTTGCTCACCTAGCCCTAAAACTTTAGTCAAGTCAGTGTTGTTCAGATTCAGTTAGCAATTCTAGCCCCTGCTGAGTTCTTGCCATCTTATAGAAAGAATGCCTTGGACCTATGCCCCTCATCATGCTGCCACCATCTTCTCTGCAATGCATGGTTTAAAATGCCCCCTGAATTCTGAGCACAGCTATTCCCTTAGAATGATGACATCAAGAGCTGGTATTGGTTTGAAACTAAGGTCCATCATGAAATATAACTATACCTATACTCACTAAATGTATATTCCCCATATTTTCATGGAGATGAGAAAAGAAAAAAATGTTGATTTAATTTAAGTGTTTACTGAGTCTATCTTCTTCTGCTACAAAACCAAATATTAAGAAATGTCCAACTTGTAGAGAAGTTTACAAACATGTTTGAAAATACGATCCTACTGTGCTTCCATGCTGTTACTAACTACTGTTGGCATCAACATGACTTTCTCCATGCTTAGGTGATTACTCCTAATGTTAGTTCCCAGTTCCTTATTATATGCACTTCTGCTATCCCATGGCACTGCATTTAGTTGTCCAAGGCCAAGCCTTTTAGGATGCTGTACCTGGCATGTTTTAAAATATGAGAGTTTTGCTATTTCCTTTCATTTATAGAAGAGAAGTAAAAATCAACATAAGTAACAAACACAGAAGACAATATGAGATCAGGTTGGATTTTGCAAACTAAATGCTTATGAATCACACAGGAAAAACAGCTTTTGGGTTTTGTTCAGCATCATTATGTAAAGACAAAACATTATTTGAGTCCACATATAGATAGTTCTAGATCCTTTAGTTAAGCAAACCAAATGACAAAATTGTTTAACTCTCTATCACATATGTAAGGAAAATCAGAGAATTTCAATTGTCATCATAATTTATTACCTAGAAACACTGGTTCATATTATAGCCATTCACAAGCTGAACTCAAGCCTGGCTATGACAAATGTGTTGTTACTTTGTCTTATCATGGAAGAAATCCTCAGGAAAATCAACTATCCATGGTGCAATCCCTAATTAGTCATTAAAATTTAAAAATTTTTGTTTTAAATTGCTTTATATTTCACTCATAAATATTTACTGCATTATTTCGTCTTATGAAAAAACCATTTTTTTATCTGAGCATTAAATGCTGGTTTTTGCTGAGTCTATTATGTAACTTAATGATTTACAATAAGATTGGTATTGAATTCTGTCCTTTTAATTAGCAGATGCACATGTGCAAAGCATACATACGCACCTTTAGTTTTCTATTTAATTACCTCACTTCTGCTCTTGCCATTGACTTATCTAGACACCGAGCCCCAATAGCCGTAAAATAATAACATCCAGAAGGCATGACTCACAAAGGTGGCTGTCCCTGACAGATGGAGGAGTGTCCTAATTAGAGCCCCGTGGTCACTTCCTTTTCAGCTCAGCTTCAGGACACTGTCAGCATGGAGTGAAATATTGTTCCCTAGATGAAACCTGGTGGAGATTTCTGTCTTGTCTTCTAGGATGTACTTCTGTATTAAATCCTCCTTTAAAAGTAATTCCAGAGGGAAGGCTAAAGACCAGCTTGATTCAATTGTAGCGAAGCTAAACTGTGTTTGGGATCCACTAGGGCCTTCCCTGCTTAATCCACCAGGAAGCAGCTGTTGAGAGCATTCAATCGAAAGCTAGTACTCAGATTCAGGAAGGGGAGCACTGTGACGGGAAATCCCATGTGCATACCAGCTCATGCAAGAGCTATGCATCTGTGGTAGAATGACTAGAGCCCTGTGTGGAGACCCTACCTTAACTTCATCAGCTCTAATACAGGGAGAAGTACAGTATTCATTGAGCCTCATCACCTCCTGTTCTAGTCAAGACAGACACTGAGTGAGTCTCTCTGTCTCCACCTTCAACACCCCTCTCCCTTTGATGATTTCTCAGGCTGACATTACACTGCATGCACTTCATTAAGGACTTGCCTGGCTCTTTGAGATTGTTCTCAGACATTGTAACAGGTGCTCTCACACAGAAAACTCTGGATGCAGCTGGCTCCCAGCTCTCCTTGAACAACTTACTCTAGATCAACTATCTCTCTCTGCTGGGCCACATGGATCTTTTCTCTGAATCCTCCTGCCATTCCAGCATCCTGCTCCATTCATGTGAGTTCATTCTCCATGTGGAAAGACTTAAATCCCTATCTTTAAAAATGAAGCTGAAAATGTTGTTTTATGTCTCAGAAAAATAAAGAATTCAGTGGAGGGGAGCGCACTGCAATAAGGACACGGTTTGTCTATTGTAAGGGCAGAAATTTATTTGTAAGTTTCCCCTTGCCACTTGATGCTCTCAGAAGGGGGTGGCAAAGGCAACGAGAATGCTTTTGGAGTGCCTAGCAAAGGCCGTGACAGCGCCTAGAGCATCGGGAGCTAGCAGAACCAAAAAGCTAACAGAAAATGGACAAGACAAGGCACTTTTGTATGTGTTCTAACATCTCTCTGTACACTAACTGTGCTCAGATTTGATGACCAGATGCAGAGAAGCCTAAATGCTATGTTTTCTAACAAGTTCATGGTTATGGGTCTCTGTAAAATACCATTTTAAACCTGCAGCTGTGGGGTATCTTTGTTGCCTTTGGGTGATCCCCAAAGAGGAGGTGAGAACCGCAGCAATAATCATCTTGGAAATCTCTTCCAATGTCCCCACCCTGCATAAATGTTCAAATACAGGACACATGGGGCATATTTTTTTTTTTTTTTGTGATTGGGGTCAGTATTGAGGTGGGATTCTGCATGCAAACTCTCCTCCTTGGGATATCAGTACCATCTGTTTGTCGCAATGGACATTGACAGAGCAACTCATCTGAGAGCAAAATGTAATCCATTCCCCATGTCAAACCCAGCAGGAAGTTGGCGAGATTCTGTTGCACTCCTTAGTTGTAGGCTGAGGAAAACAAAGGGAGGGACAATGGAAAGGAGGTTTCAGTTGCTCACAATCAATCTTGAACTACAACAAGCATTTATTTTTGAGGAAAAGAGAAAACATACCTAAGTAAAAAGTATCTTTGAAGTGAGAGACGGATATGCTTTGAACAGACGCAGATCCGTAAAGTTTTATCACTTAACTATTTTGAGTACATAGTTCAGAATTATATGGAAAAACTAGTATAAAGCTATAAAAACGTATGCACATATTAGATGAACAGATATACATGCACTGTGTGTATGAGTCTCTCTTAGTATGTATATGTGTTTGTATGTGATTATGTGTGTGCGGTTGTGTGCATTTCTGTGTGGCTATATGGAATTAAAATTTCTTGGAAATTTTGGGAATCTATGTTTTCAAAGATAGGAACAACTTGAGGATAAATTATGATTTGATTTGATATTCTTTCATTTTTTTCTTTTCTGAATTTCATAATACTTTCTTAGCTCTTTTAATGATGAAGAACAGTTAAATACTAGTAGACCATTATTCAATTAATTATTATAACAAATATGAAAGTTCCCCAAAATAGTTTCTGTAACCTTGATCTTTTATTTAAATATTTAACCACAAATATTTCCAAACACTATTATTGAAGTCTCCTCTTATTAGGATGGATAATAATTATATAGACTGGGATAACATGTGATGTTTTGGTCTATGTTTAATTTGCATAAATAGTAATCTAATTAGCATATTATTTTGTTTGTTGGTTTGTTTTGGAACAGGTCCTAACTTTATAGCTTTGATTGTCCTGAAACTCACTATGTAGACCAAGTCTGAATCTTTCTTCCGTCACCTCATAAATTCTGGGATTAAAGACACCTGCCATTACTCTGGGCTTAATTAACATATTCTTTAACTCCATCATTTTATCATTCTTTTTCCAGACGAATATGTTAAAAATATATTTAATGAGTTAGAAAATTGCTAATACATGTAGTAATACATTATAATTATAAATATAAAATATATTACCATATTTTAATGTATAATATATTGTTAACTGATCAACATGTATATCAGTATATCACTAAACTTATTACTTCAAGCTAACAAAACTATATGTTCTTTATTTAATATCTGCCCATTTTCTCTACTTTTTTTGACCTTCCTTCTCCTAATCATCATTTTTTAATATACTTCTTAATTGAATATTTAGGGGGTTCACATGATGTACCCCGATTCTGTTCTCCTCCTAATTCTCCAATATTCTCCCTCATCAATCTTGCATCCCCATCATGAAGCAAAACATAATGAAGTAAGCAAGGAAGCAAACAAACCAAACAAGAATAACAACAACAAAAACCTAATAAGCCAAAACAAAAAAATAAAAAAACTGAAACAGAAAATTCTCTGCTTCTCCTTCTCTTCTGCCTCCCCATCACCTCTGTGAAGATTCGTCCCGATGGCACTGGAGGCTTTGGCGTTCCATAGAGAACACTTCTTTGTCCCATCAGCTTGACTGGCATCTGTTCTTACAATGAGTCATTTGGTCTGGTTCAAGGTCTGTGGATCCTCACCAAAGTTCTAGAATATTCTGTGTCTTGGAGATCTTGTGGGTATCATTCCACAGAACCAGTCCACTCATGAGCTCCAGTAGGACCTAGATGGGGTAGATACTAGGGTGGATCAATCCAAGGCCCAGGTGTGGGCCTGGGTGTTAGCCCAGCGGGTCAGATCAAGCCACTGGAGCTGACAGCCTTGGGTGTGGAAGCAGAGTCAGCTCCCCTATGTGCATGTCCCCAGGTTATGTTTATCTTCCCCTGTGGTGAGGCCTAGGGGCCCTCTCTCTGGAGGGCAGGACCAGCTATTTGCTGTAGTGGCCAGGGAGAGGCAAGGCCAGATTGCCCAGGGTAGTGAAGGGCAGGATTGGTTCAGTGTACCCCTCTGATTTCTTCTCTCATGATTCTGAAGGTCTCCTAAGATGACACTGGCCACAGACAACAACGCAGACTCCAGCTATGGCTGGACCATGGGCCCAGACATGACCCTTGGCAGCATCTTAGGCCTGAATGACACCCTGGCCCTGCTTGGAAGGAAAGGTGACCCAGGAGGGAATAATTCCCGTGGCAGTGTGGTCGCCAGATACCACCAAGGCTTCAGGGAAAAAATAATTGAGTATTGGTGATGTGAATTTACTTGGTCAAATAGACCTACTAGGAATTTTGGCCTAAAAATAGTAAGACAAATAGAATAATTAGAAAATATTGTGAGATACAGACAGGCCTCAGCAATGGATGAGGAGTGGATGGTGATGAGAAAGGGAGAGGGGAGATGGTTGGGAAAACTGGGAAAGGGGGGGGTAGGAAACTTTGAGCTTTAAAAATCAAAATCAAAACAAAAACAAAACAAAAAAGAAAAAAAATATTTTGAGATTAACCATAAATTAGCTTTATTTATCACAATCTAAATTTGGGTATAAATTAATATGCATTCAGTTAGATAATTGAGAAACTGAGGCTGAGTAGAGTAATGGCAAGTTGGCTTTACCCATTGGCCACCATTTGCTTTCCTTAAAGTGGCTGAAATTTAAAAGTTACTATATCAGAAACAATTGGTAATTAAGCACGCTTTTTCTTTATATTGCATCGTGGCAGAGATAACTTTCTTAGCTATCACTTTTTACCTAGTATGTATTCCTTTCATGTCATTTTCAACAGCCCCCTTTCTTTCTGTTGTAATCCATTTATCAAAATACGTTGCTAGAATTTGAAATACTTATGAAAATTAATTGCAAATGTTAAAGAGAAAATGTTTGTGTATATGATAAATTACTAGTGAAATCGCCATCTATTAGAAAAGGTACAATGTATCATTTGTATTTGTGAGATTTAGAAAAATACTCTTGGAAGGCTTGCCTTTACTTGGCTTCTCTTTCAAAATTAATATTCAAGGATTGAAGATCTATTTAAATAGAAAAATATACTGGCTAAAACAGAGGAAATTAAGTACTAAAATAAAATCAGTGGTAATTAGCAATGAGAAACTAATATTAGGTCCAATGATATTGGGAAGCATAGAATATCTACTGTGCAACATTATTTCAAGGCAAGACTTATCTTCTAAAATGGGATAAAATGGTTGACTATAAAGAAGAAGAATATTTGCTTCTGTTTGTAGGAAGAATCTAAAGTGGGAATTCAAATATAGACAATACTGTTGTTGGCACTGAATTTTTCCTATCTACATCTCCTTCCCTGCCAGAGATATATAAATAAACAGAAATGAATGTCAGGGACAAAGGAGAGAAAAAATATCCAGAGACATGATGAAAAGAACTGAGCTTGGAAATAGGACTGATAATGTATAAACTAATCAGTAGGAACATAATGTGCTTTGTTACATTTCTGAGTTCATATTTCAGTAAGGAATAAAAGACTAAATGAAAGGAAGAATAAAGCAAACATATCATGGACCAGCAAGATGATCCAGCTCTCTTGCTGCTGAGCCTGAGGATTTAAGTTCAAACTCTGGCACTAGACAGTGGAAGGAGAATTGACTTGGTAAGTCATCCTCTGAGATTTACATGTGTGTTACATGTGCATGAATGCACAAACACACACACGAATAAATTATAAATAAAAAGTGTTTTAAAACAGAAATAATGATTTAAACAAGAATAGTATTCTGAATAAGATGAATTGAGGTGAGCAATTGGTTGTTCTGGAATTAAATATGATTGAAAATAGTGTCATAAACAATGACAAATTATGAAAATAATAAAATTGGTTTGTTCTTTATATTTATTTTGAAATTTAATATGTTTAGTTTCTCAAGAATTTCTACAAAACTTGTATGTGTTTAGATAGTGTGCCTTGTCTCCAAAAGAATTAAACTGAGAAAGAAGACAAAAATGGTGAACAGTGATTGACTGACTGGCTAAGGTAGGAAATTGAATGAGCATGCAATGGACATAAAAGACAAGAGTCTAGTTGTCTCTCTTCATAACCTCAACTTTTGCTTTTATAAATGTGTTTTTTCTACTTCCTATGTAGATTAGATCCATGTATGCCTCTTTTAGTATCCTCATTGTTGTTCTATGGGATTGTGATTTGTGGGCTGGATTTCTTTGCTTTATGTTTAAAATGACAAGATCTCCTGAGTAAATTGGGAGCATGGGGACCTTGGGAGAGGGTTGAAGTGGAGGGGAGAAGCAGGGAGGGGAGCAGAGAAAAATGTAGAGGAGGGGGAGGGAAATGGGAGGCTGGGAGGAGGCGGAAACTTGTTTTTTTTTATCAGAAAAAAATAAAAAAATTAAAATTTAAAAAAAAAGGTCAGTTAATATGAAAAAATAGAGCTCAATAAAAATCAATAAAAAAACTAAAATTCCCCCACAAAAAAAAATGTTTTTTCTTTAAAAATTCCATACTTGTGCACAGTGTTTGTTGATGCTATTCATCCCATTCCAAACTTCCCTTAGAACCCCTATCACATTTATACCAAACTTAATGTCTTCCTTTTAAACTAATCAAGTAATTCATTTTAACCCACTGTCTCTAATTACTGTTGATCACATGCTCATGTGTGTGGGATTATCCACTGGGGCACTGACAACATCCCAGGGACCACGCTTCTTAAGAAAAGTGACTTTTTCTTCAACTAACTGTTAGAAACTGCCATAATTCCTCAGCTGGAGGTGGGGTTTGGATCCCAATACAATCCATGCTAGAATTTTTAATTTGCTTCCTGTGGTTCTGATCTTACCTAGGTATGAAGCGCTGCCATGAGTTTAAGTTGCAGCGTTCGTGTCGTTTTCAGAGGATGGCATTTCAGATCACTCTTCCCATTCTTCAGTTCTTGCTTTCTGCCTCCTCTTCTGTGATAATGCCCCTACTATGAGAGAACACTCGCAGTCACTGATTGTCAACACACCTTGGACCGCAACACATCTCTGCAATGAGCCATGCTCACTGCTCTCTGAAACATCTCACCAAGGTTGTGCCCAGAACAAGCCAATGGATATGTGCAAAATATTTAGAAAGCTGATTGACAACATGACTACTTAGTAAAAGATCATTATGGGCATTCCTCTAGGACCTATGCCATTCTAAGCTGTGGGTTTGTTTACAGGACCAGGCATGAATGCCTCTGGAGTAGGAATTAAATACAGTCATGAGAGTAGTTGGCTAACTTCATCTCATCTACTGCATAGTAGGCATATTTACCAGGCAGGTTAACATTGTGACATACCGAACCATTACTGGATAAGACCATTGATATCTAACAAAACCATTCACATAGAATTTAAATTTTAATTAATTATTAATGACATTGAGAATTAAATTTGGCCTATAAAACACATTTTT
>NC_022028.1:5058790-5061328 GCF_000317375.1 Microtus ochrogaster | reverse complement strand
AGAGATCAATATTTAATTCTATCCAAAGAAGAAAAGAGCATCAAAAATTAGTCAAGACTTTATAAATCCATTAGCTGATTATAATATTTAACTACTCAATATCTGTTAATTTTGGGGTACAAAATTAATAATGAACAAATCATGCAGTAACAAGGAGCAGGGTTAGGGTTTAGTTTGCTGCACAATTCTGAACACAGAGAAATGGAGCCTGGAAATCAGATCACAATAAGTACCAGCTTGGTAGCTGACATCCTGAACAACAAACAATCCAGGAGAACTGCCAATTGCACAGGACTTCCCTGATTGGGATGACTGAGTTCCTTTGTCAAGAGGAACAAACGGTGCATAGCCTCTCCTCCAGTGAGCAGTGCACAACATATGGGTAGCTGAAACAAGAAAAATACCAAAGTCAGAATTTAAAAGGTAATACTTTTGCTTTAGAGAAAATTCAAAACTAGGTTCTGACTAAATAGGCAGAGGAAAGTTAATTGAAATCACTCAACTGTGAAGGTCCCAGCCCTTATCTACAATATAGTAGCCTCTGGAAGTATAAATCACTACTTTCTACTGACTGAAAGATCAATGCTCCTAATGGAAACCACTGTGTTATTCATTAACTTTAGTTCAGTCCAAAAAATGCAGGACAGAGAGATGTAAATAGTGGAAATAGGATGCATTATCTATATAAACTAAACCAGAGAGTAGAAAATTAAATATTATGTGACAAAATAATCCTGTGCAATATTACTGGTAAATACTGATTTTTTTCATAAAATGTCATTTTATATTAATTTTTGTCTCTATTAAAGAATATTTTTATTTACTTTTGGTAATGAACTAGTGTGTGTGTGTGTGGACTGCTAGACTGCTTCTCTATTTGACCGAGCAGAGCACTCCCTTTCTGGCAATGAGGTGAGAGGCCTAACTGACATATACAAAATTAGTATGATTTATACAAAACATCGACATATACAACTTTGTCTTAGTCAAAGTTCTCCTACTGTGAAGAGACACCATGACTACAGTAACTCTTATAAAATAAAGCGTTTAGTTGGAAATTGCTTAAATTCAGAGGTTTGGTTTACCCATCATCATCAAGAAGGAGAACATGATGGCATGTAGACAGACCAGGTACTGGAGAGGTAAGTCAGAGTTCTACGTCGGCAAGCAGCTGTAAGGAGAAACACCAAGAATGACAAGACCATTTGAAACCCTAGAGCCCATCCCAGCGACACAGTTCCTCCAACAAGGTCATACCTAACCCTTGTCAAGTAGCACCACCCACTAATGACCAAATATTCAAATATATGATCCTACGGGGGTTCATATTTAAATCAAACCCTCTGGGCTATCATACTCACTGAAAAGGGCTTTTAATCCACGGTGTCAGTAGTGCTCCAGCACTTTGTACAGTTATGATTCCCTGAGTAGGGACAGGCTCCTGGTCAAAAGATAGGTGTCTGTTGAAAGTCTGGCCAAGTCATCTCAACAAGGACATCTGGAGACAGTGGAGGGTTCCTCTCCATGATATAAACTTCTGCAATCTTTGATGTTCAAGCCAGTTCCTACCTCCAGTTCCTGCCTTGAATTTCTTCTTAGCTTCCACTGACATTGGTCTCTAATTAGCAAGCCAAATAAAATACCCAACTAAACCAAAACAAAAACAGTTTTATAATTTGCAAGTACTTGTCTTTGGGTGAGAAAATGAGTATTAATTAAAAGATGGCTTTTGTGTTTCTAAGGTGGACTTCATTATTTTTATAAAATTATACATACATTGTTTTTACTAAACAGAATAATTTGGATAAGTGGTATTACAGAAATAAAGTGAAGATCATAAACACAGTCTTAAGAGACTGTCTCACATGCATTCAATTCTGACAGAAAACATAAAGCACTTCACGCTCTTCCATGGCAGGGAGACTTGGCATTGCAAATGGCATACAGTATTTATGAACTGGTTTCCCCTACTTTACTGTGCACAACTTATCTACTGTCCAATTTATACTTATGCATTTTTGAAGACTCAAAAATTTTAGCAACTGAGAATTTAATTTTATTAAATATTTACTAGGAAAATATAGATATTCATCATTGGATTTTAAACTTGCTATAGAGTAGCAATTCATTAGTTGCTTCTATATGTATAAGAGGAGTGTCTCTGTGTGTATATATTTGGGTATGTATAAACATGTGTATGGGATACAGGTCAACTTTAGGTGTTGTTCCTCAAAACCCATCCACTGTGCTTTTTGAGAAAAAGGTTTTATTGGTTGATCTAAAGGAGACCAACAGACTAGGCTGGATAACAAGGGAGCCCCAAAGGTTCTTTCATCTCTTCAGTTCTAGAATCAAAAGATCATGCCCTCACATAGCTGCTTCTGTGGTTAAAAGATATAGACACACATTTCAATGAATATAAGTAAAAGATAAAGAGAATCATATAAATATATAATGATGTTTCAAAGACTCTTGCAGAACATTTGGAATACCTGAGACTTTGTTCAACTATGTTCATAGCAGCATTATTTGTAATAG
>NC_022028.1:5053110-5057609 GCF_000317375.1 Microtus ochrogaster | reverse complement strand
ATTTGTGTTGACTCCACACTAAACAGGTTCTGTATCTTCAGAATGTGACAAGTTACCTTGAATATGTACCAGTTGTTGAGGATATAGTTATTTGATTTTCATTATAAATAATATACTTATGATTTTTATTGAAAATTTTATGAAAATCACAATTTTGGCATTTGGGTCTCAGAATTCTTTGGTACACTTAAAAATGGTAAGACCCTGTTTACTTTAGGCAAATAAACAGGGTCTTTATTTTTCCCTTAACATTAATCAAGTTAAAATTGTTACTAGGGGAAGCATTTAAGGTAGATAAATATTTGGAAAAATCTCTAGAAATCTTGACTAAAAGGGTTTTTACATAAATGAAGTTCCCACAGGTCAATTTTTGGAGAACTGAAGTTTTAATTACTTGAATTTCCAAATTATGCATAATACAGAGAGCTTTGATTTAATTTTATATCATTCTAATATACAATCTGTCAGTATTTTAGCTTCCTAGATCAGTTTTAAAAGTAAACTTCAACATGTGTAAAATTCCCTAATTGGTAACTTTTCTCACAGTGTGCATTCAGAGATGGTTTATTCAAAGTATTCAAGAAAATAAAATTGACAGTTCTCCTATTCTCTGCACAATGTGAGCACATCCCTCTAACTGGAGACTGCACTTGCGTTTCCTAAACACCCAGACCCAAATAATTGTACAGAAACTATATTAATTAAAGCTCTGTTTGATCAATGCCTTAGGCATATTTCTCGCTAGGTCTTACATTTTAAATCAGCCTAATTCTATTTATATATCACTATGAGGCTCTGGCATGCTGGTAAGTTTCTTTCTCCTTCTGCAGTCACATGGCTTCTCCCTGACTCAACCTGTTTTTTTCTCTTCTATCTCTGCTTCTATTCTGCCCTGTCATGGGCCAAAGGATCTTCATTGTTAACCAATGGTAATAAAACATATTCATAGAATGCAGAGGGCATTCTCACATCATCTCCCCTTTTCTGTATAAATAAAAAGGAAGCTTTGAACTTTAACATAGTAAAATTGCATATAGCCAAACATGTATCAAGCAGGAATTACAGTTATAATGTGTCTTTGTTAGTCTAAAGTTTTATATATAATTTATCTTTTATCATAACTTAGAAAAACTCTATTTTTCTTCAACTCCATCAAAGACTCTAGAAAGACATAATATTTCCTGAGTAAACAGGAAGTACATTGTAAGTAACTTCCAAAACTTAGAATTGGCAAAGATATCTTATCGTCTGGACAGTCACCCAAAGTTCTTTTGTAACTTTAATGCACCAATCTTCAGCCTAAAAGCCCACAGTATCCAGCAGACTTTTCCGTGAAGAGAAAATGTGAGATACTGTTTCGCCTATATTGGCAGTTTGCAGTCACTTTCTTCTGTATCCTGCAGAATGTTTGGCAATTTCCTCTGTGAATCAGGAACCCTGAAGGACCATACAATCTTTTGGAAAGTTTAACAGAAAAGGACACTTTTCTGCAAGTCCTGCACGTCCAGTTCATATAGAATACCATCAAGCAGTCCAGGCGAGAGCAGCTTCTTGTCAAAATGGTTAGCTTTGTCACATTGAAGGAAAACTCTATAATGAGTTTCTTCAATGTTCATCAACCTCTCTGAAGTAATCAGTGCAGCCAGAAGCAAACAGGTCTCACTATCGAGAAAATTCTAAGCTCTTAAAATATTTTAAATGTAATGTTCTGTAGGTCTTTGAAATATTTAAGATTATCTAACTGAAATATATCTCTGTATACCTAGAAAACTTAACTACAATGACTACAAGTTTGACTATGTTAAATGACTATCTATTAATCTGCAGTTTTAAATTATGCATTATATTTTTAAATGAGTTGTATAAGCATAATACCTTAAACAATAGTAGAAATATACATATAACAAAATTGACCTTAAATTTGTATCAATAAACCATAGTCCATGCCAATGTGGCATTCATTTCTATATCATATCCCCTTTTCTGGTCAGGAACACTTCTTAAAATGTTAAGCATCATGGCTAGTACCAAAGCTGTGACTTTGCCTGTTTGTTATGTTTATTCCAACATGTTGCAGGTATGTTCACCGCCAACTCTGTGAGCCATACTCACCGCCCCAGTTCTAGGGTTGCAGCAGGTCTATGTTACCATTAATCAACTTGTAGCACTCTGCTCACAAACCATGTGTTCTGTTGCAGGACCTGCTCAAAGAGCCAAAGTCATTCATGCTGCCAGTATGAACCAGGAAGTCTCAAAGATGCAGCACCTCTGTTTGCAGTCAGCAAATACAGCATATACGGGAAAAAAAATTGTAGCTACCAAGAAGCTGTTCTTCAGTCCCATTTTTTTGTGGGTTTGAAGCACTCTTTTTTTTCTTAGCTTTTTTAGGTCTTAGTGGATCTATGACAGACAGTGGGCACCATTTGTTATTGGAGACTGGACATGCATTTCCTAGTTACCCAGACCAGGATAATCACACAGAAACTACCCTGCTTGATCAATGGCTTAGGCATATTCCTAGTTAGGTTTTACATCTCAAATTAACCCATTTCTATTAAGCTGTATAGCAATTAATTCTATTAACGAGACTGTGGCCTACCAGTAAGGTTCTTTCTCCTTCTGCAAACAGATGGTATCTCCCTGACTCCGCCTTCTTTCCTCCACTGTGTCTGCTTGGATTTCTTGCCTTGCTATATTCTGCCCTGTCATACGTCAAAGTAGCTTCTTTATTAACCAATGGCAATAAAACCTATTTATAGAATACAGAGGGAAATCCCACATCATATCAGCATTTTATCTTCACATTTTTCTTAGTCCCATACCAAAGATCTATTTTCTACCTGTAAAGTTCTCCAGCATGGGGAGACATGAGGTAACTGATCATGAAACAAAATGTGAAACTCGTAAGAATAAACTTCTTATATCTGTGTTCTTTTCTTTTTGTCTTAATTCATTTATTCAAAGAAATATTTCTGGTTTCTACAGCATTACAAGACCATATAAATGCCAATGCACAATGAAAATATGCAGATGAAAACCATGTAAACATATTTTAAGAATCAACCATATAAGCCAATTTTCTTTACAATTTTTGATATGGCCAAGTAATGAAAAATTATTGTCCTACTGTTCATTATCAAAGTATAAGAAAATTGAAAATATTTCATTAGTAAATTAGTATTTAATATATTAGACACATTAATGGGTAAGAAAGCATATTCTCTACCTTTCAAAGTTGTTATTGTCTTGGTCCATCTGGTTAGAACCAGGTTCCAATACTTCACCCTTGAACTTTGAAGGCTGTCATCTATCTCTTGAGACTTCTTTTGATATAAAGTGTCATTTTTGTATGTGTTTGTGGGTGATGTTGTAAACGTTCTTATGTGGGTGGTTGCATGAGTGTATGTGTGTGCATGTGCATGTGTGTGAATGTGCATGCATAGGCCAGAGAGGACTCTCAGTAGTTTGTGTCCATACATACAGACGTGAAGTCTCTCCTTTGAATCCATTGCTCACTGATTTAGTAGCTCCTTTAACGAGCTTTTTGGAGGAGCCACTGTCCTCTACTCCTGAAAATAGGGTCGTTCAAACTTGTATTCTTTTTCAGAATTGACTGTTGGTTACCTTATCTTTATTCCTCACCTTTTAGTGTTTTAGCCACTGAACCATCTATCCATCCCCTAAATGTGGAGATTATTTCTTTCTTCCTTTTACTGAAAATATTTCATCACAACTTCTTTTCCCATTCATAGCAATGATGTCACCTTTGACTTTGTATATGGTTTCTTTCTAACAATCAGAAGCAACATTCTCGTTGCTACATCCAGGTATTTACTCTCTTATTCCACCCATAGTGAAGTGGACTTTACTTCCAGTGTTATCACACTCTGTTTTACTGATGCACCGTTCTTTTTTTCTGGCCACCTCTTCCAATTATACATTTTTTGTTAACCATCCTTTGGATTTAGCTCCAGGAAATCATGAAGCATTGGAATTGTATGCGTTTAGGAGTACAATCTCCAAACTAAATAAGATATACACAGTGACCAACCCATAGCAGACATTGAAAAAAGTAGCCACATCTGCTTTTCAAATAACTACATGTTGATTGAACACCTGATTGAACTTATTAATTAATTAATTTACATGATATCTGAAATTTTTATATAAGTACACACTAACTGGGGGGGCTTCCTATAGTAGATTCTGACTTTATAAAACAGATATGGTTCCTGCATTAGAAGAAAATAACTATATATAAAACAATTGCATTCATATTGACTTAAAACGAGAGAAATTTCAATCTTACATAAAAGTTATAAAAAGTGTCTTCCAGAATATGAGTTTTATCATGTCAACTTTGGAGGCATAATTGCACCAAAAATACAAGAAGTGGTGAAATTCCCCTTGTCACAGAAATACTCTGAACATGATATGAAAAATATGCTCAGCTGCATACTGCATCTTTCTTCCTATCTCACCCACCATTCATCCAGAAC
>NC_022028.1:5044005-5045539 GCF_000317375.1 Microtus ochrogaster | reverse complement strand
TTTCATATTACCTGCAAATCAAAGTCTGAATTCTTTCACCTCTTTGTGAAAAATTGATATGTGTTTATCAGAAAAAAAAAACAGTTTGCCTTTATGTGCAACCCAGAAGGATTTTCAAGGTATTTGGAGAACAGGCCACTTCTCAGGGTTATAGAATGCTCTTCCAGATGACTAAAATCCCTCTTTCCAACAATGAAATCAAAGGCAGACTTGCCTCTAATCCACATGGTGAGGACAGAGAATGCAAATTTAATTAAATCCTTTTTCAAGAGTCACTGGCTTAAAGTATCAGCATATGAGTTTCCATCCAGCCTGTAAATGTGTTTAAATCTGGTTTGTGTGCAGGGGATCCACAGAGCAGAAAATCTTCAGGAGAATTCCTGGATGAGAAAGAATGAAAAGATGGCCTCTCTCTCTGTTGGGAATAAAGGCTCCAAACCTGCTTTTTATTTTTTTAGTTTCCTTGTGTGCTGCACTCTCTATACTTTCTAACGCAGCACTGTCTAATGTACTACATGGATGGGTGTGGTTCAGACAGTACACCTTGACACCCTTAGATGCTGGGAAGTAACCAAATGAGGTAAACAACGATAGCAATTTTGTGCATGTTGAACCCAGTGAAAAGTACTAGGGTGTGATGCTTGTGCTGATATTTAATCTTCTCTTAATCTATCATTAGTGCATTTATTTAAAATATCGGTCCATAGTAGATTGAGAAATCAGGATACCACCCCCCCCCAATCTTGCCCCGAACAAGCACTGCAGTTGCAATTCAGAAAGCATTTGAAATACATGGTACAGGTGAAAATCCCTGGCTTAATAATTTATGGAATAAAAATTACCTACAGAGGAATGATTAAAAGATAAACAACATATTTGTGTGAAGAATTGAATAAAATAGAACTTAGATCAATACTGGGAGAAGGAGAATCCCGTTCTTTTCAGCATTCTGTATTTTCAAAGTGCTGAGCATTCACCTGTTCCCTTTTACTTGACCAGAATTGTCCTTTCTCCTAGTGACACTTTCTATTTTTGTGATCTGTGTTCATTGAATTACTGTGATGTGCACACACATGTGGGTAAGCACATGTGTACATCTGTCATATGCACGTATGGAGGTCAGAGATCAACTTTCATGTGTGTATTCTTTACTTCCATGTCATTGAGACAGGTCTCTTTTGTTTTTTTCTTCTGTGTTATATACTCCTTGATCTTATAGATAATTCTACTTTCTCTGTACCTCATCTGACCTTGGAAGTGCAAGGATACAGATACATGCTTCAATATCTTGCTTTTGACAAGGCTCTGGGGTTTTACCTTAGGTTGTCAGGCTTGCACGGCAAATACTTTTGTCTTGTGATGCCTCCAGATGATCCTTTATTGTATAAGATTGTTTTGGCTATCCTGGGCTTTTTGTTTTTCCATATAAAGTTGATTATTGTCTTCTCCAGATCTGTGAAGAATTTTGATGGGGATTACATTGAATCTATAGATTGCTTTTGATAGAATTGCCATTTTTACTATGTTGATCCTC
>NC_022028.1:5012272-5043157 GCF_000317375.1 Microtus ochrogaster | reverse complement strand
AATAAACCACTTTTGTCTGCTGTGCCATTTCTGCACCTCCACCTTATTTCCTATGCAGATATTTTCATTCTAAAACTTAACAAAACTCCATTATTGTGTCTCAGTTTGCACCATTTACTTAATTGGTTTTCCATGTACCTCAGGGCTAAATAATACCTCCTCATGAGTTAAATATCTGGTAATTAAACAAATGTGTTGCTATGAATGACAAGGTGTTCATGATTCAGAGGGTACTTACCTTTGTTGAAAAGGAAAGCAAGTTTCTTCTGTTTATACTTATGCCAGACTTCAGGAACATGGACTATCCTGATTATACGGAGGAATCCAGTCCTGCTACGGAAGATACGACACAGGAGTAAAGGGAACTTGCTGCTCCATGCTGAGGACTGAAGTTCAGATCCCAATTGACATAAGTAGTCAAGGATCCCACAAACATCTGTAACTCCAGCTCTGAATAATCTGACACCCTCTTCTGGTTTCTGCACACACACACACACACACACACACACACACACACACAGAGAGAGAGAGAGAGACAGAGACAGAGAGACAGATACAGAGAGACAGAGACAGAGACAGAGAGAGACAGAGAGAGAGACAGAGAGAGAGCAAGAGGGAGAGAGAGAAATGCATATATACACATGCAGTATAAATAGAATAAATCTTCTTTTTTAACGATTTCAATTCTAAAGTTTCTAGATGGACCATTTGCTTTCAAAACACTTAGGATGAAATCTGCCACATGCCTTCTTTGCACACAGCATAGCACCAGGAACACTTACAGATGAACTGTGTGGGATGTTTGAATTTTCTTTTTAAGCAAGTGAGAGAACAGTACGGAAGATGCATTACAATATATCACAAAGGAAAACCCAAAGATGGTGATTATGTGTGGGTTACTAATTAGACTATAGTTTGAATTCCCATTCCTGTCTTACAGTGAGACATTTGGGTTGGAATAATTTATGATTTATGGAAATACTGAAGAAGACGGTAAAAGAACACAGGCAAGGAAACAGAGAAATAAAAATGTGTATAGTCAATGTTGCATAGAAATTTTTAATGTTTGAGAATTTGAGATCAAGCTAACACAGTAAATAACAGCTAAAAAATGTCTTTTCCACACCAGGAAATGTGCAAATTGACCTTGAACGTTGAATGCGATTGAATGAGGCATCATCTTCTTAGAATAATTTTAAAATAAAAAAACTCCGTAAAATTAGTAGTAATATTAATGCTGCATCTAACAAGCTCTCGTTTCTATAAAATGCTGGTATGGGAAAAATTAGGTTAAACAGAAGTAACTTGGTAATTTGCTGTTATTTAGAAAAGGTGATGGATACAGACAGGTAAGTATGTGGGGAAATGTGGCATAAAAACATACATTTTAAACTTTAAAATAAATTGATTATTTTTCAATAAACTGCAGAGATATTTTGTATTAGTTTGCAAAACAATAAATTTGGCTTTATCATTCTTTATTTGTAAACTTTATGGAGCATGACAGAAGCAGAGCCCAGAGGTAAACAGAAAGAAAAGCCAGACAGGAAAGAAGAAAAGTACTATATTAGGAGAATTCTAAGATACTTTATATTTCTGTTTAAAAGTGCATGTTATTCTGGTTCTTGTGAATCCAGTAATGTCAGTTTCTGTCTATAAGACTCTCTATCATTTATGCCTAATATGGTAAATAAAAATGGAATTGAAATGTAGAATCCAGTCTTTCCCAGTCCTATCAGTCAAACACGAACATAAAATTGCAAATTTCCTATGACTTACAAACAACTATCTGAAGACCTTCTTCTGTAGAAAAGTATTTCAGAGTCAATTTGATATCATCACTGATTATTAAGTGGAGGGGTGTGTGTTGCTTATTGACACACTAATTTTTTAAAAAAAATCTACTTTTAAGATTACAATAACAGATTTCCTTTTTCCCTTTCTTACCTCCACACCCTTACAGAGAACCCTCCCCTCTCTCCTCCAGATTCATTGCTTCTTTTTTCACTAATTCTTATTGCAGGCATATTGAGAAAAGGGTGAAGTTGGCTCATACTTCAAGGCCACAATGTACTCTGCATATATACACATATATTTCTAAATATAACCTATTGAGTCAACTTAATATTACTTTATGTGTGTTTTTAGGGCTAACTTTTTGTACTGGGCCACCAATTGCTGTGCTCACGCTTCCCAATATGCTGTGTAAAGGAAAGGAAAAGTGACATCCAGATGGAAATTCATTTGTGACTTTCTCCTCTACACTCACTTCCTACTGAAAATCCTAGCTGACCTTTTACTATGTAATAAACATGAGGAATAAATCATCCCAGATTGCCAAAGACTCTTGAAAATTTAATCTGAGTGATAATTACGCAACATTCAAAGAACTTCTTTGCTGTTAAAAACAGCTATACACCAGCTAAACAGTAACTATTCCTTTTAAGTCAACCTTAACTGGCTGTGTAATTATAAGGTAAGTCACTAGAGAGCCTGAAATATTTAGTTGGAGGGATCCCTTATCCGTCATAATGTGCTGAGGGTTCACTTGTGTTCCTTTTATTCAAAACACACAACTTAACTTTGCAACTTTTACTGCTATGGATTGAATGAGTTCTCTTGAAAAATCTGATGTTGAAATTTAATGACTAGGGAGATTCCATTAAAAATAGGAATCTTATGAGCTGATTAAGTCATGGCAATGCTGCCTTGTGAATATATTAAGAGCCTTATCAAACCACATTTCATATAGCATTTGAAAATATTGCTCTCTGTTTCTGTTCTTTAAGGAAGCAAAATTCCTCTACTTTGGGAGACAGCAACAAGAAGCTATTGCTAGCAGAGAGAAACACTCACTGGACTTGTATCATAAGTTTTGTTTTTTGTTTTTTTTAAATTTGCCATCCTCCAGGATTTTAAGGAATGAAATCTTTTTTCTCTATGACTGTCTCAGGTGATTCATTGTAACATAATAGACTGATGAAGACACAACCCTTTCCTTCTCATGATCTCTAAATATCAGAAAGCGATTTCATGTTCTTTCTTTCCTGATCTGGTCCATGTTCATACCTTTCAATATTATCTCCATACTGTTCTAGCTTTCTTTCTGTTGTTACTGTGATAAGCATCATGACCAAAAGCAATTGGAGGGGAAAAAGGTTAAATTGACTCATACATCCAGGTCATAGTCTATCACTGAGAGAAAGAACTCAGGGGAGGAGCCAATGGAGGAATGCTATTTACAGGCTCACACCTTGGCTTGGGTAGTTAGCTTTAGTCTATAACCAGTGCTCTGTGTTCTACCCTATCTAACTACGATGACGAAACTTGCTACAACCATTCTCATGAAAGTCCCTCTGTTCAGTCACACTAGCTTCCTACCAATCTTTGGATGAGCAGAGTATCAACCCTGCGTCACTGGAAATATGCAGCCTAGATGTCCAGATGGATGACCCTTATCTGCTTCAGGCATTGCTTTCTTTCTCTTTACTTTTCCAGACTTCTTAGAGTATCATTGCAAAATAAGTATCTCTTGAAGATCATTATGTTAGTTTGGGTTTCTTTTGTGACGAGAAACATGGCTAAAGCAACTTTGGGAGAAAAGTGGGGGTTTTTTGCTTGTTTTTGTTTGTTTTATCTTACATTTCCACATCATAGTTGTAATGGTAAAAATAAAATACTGCATAGTTTTCTGAGTGGCAGCAACGAGCAGCGCGCACAAGGGGCAGTGGCCACTAGCAAGGGAGCCATATGGAAGGTGAGAGACCACGGTGGGTCAGCAGGTCCCACAAGGAGCTGTGGCAGGTAAGAGACAAAGACGGATAAGCATACCATACAGAGAGGGGTTGGACATATATTTAGTGGGTTATGGAAGGGAAGGGGAAAGGAAGAAGGAAGGAAAGTGGGGACAAGAAGAGAGAGGCAGAGAGAGAGGAGGGGGAGGAAGAGAGCTTAGGCTAGAACAGAAGGAAGAGCCACTTACCTCTGCAGACAGGGGAGGGAGTGGGCAGGCTTGTCTCTTAAAGGGAGAGGACAGACAATTACATTCCCATCTCTTTTTTAATTATAAAAAGGCAGGAGGTTAGGCACAATAGGCTAAAGGAATTGGGGTGGCAGATACTCAAGACTGATTTCTGCTTATTTGTGGGCATCATCTTGGTTGGGGGGGGCACTTGAAAAAGCTGGGTGCTAGTCATAATCTGGCATAGCTGGTCTCTTTGATCCTGTCTGGTGTTTGTGGTATGGAAATATCTGGTATATCTTATACCTGTTTAAGGTATTGACAGAACAGAGGACTAGGTTAAGTTTAGGGGAAAAAAACTTAGGATCAGGGAATTGAGAGGGGTATATCTGACCTGTTTAAGGTTGATCCTTGAATGCAGGTCCCTGAAACTCACAAGAATATTTTTGGTTTGTGAAAACATAAGTTTTAGCATGTCAGAATGATTGTGACAGATGTTATTCTCAAAATAAAAAGTATTTTTAAGACTATGAAAGGCAACATGAGTGGAAAAGTTGATAGTGTGCACCTTTAAAATTTGCAGGTACATACCTTAATAACTTGTATTTTGCTGAAATTTGTTTGGTGAGGTTGTCCTTGTAAACTGACAGAACCTCTCAGCTGTCAAACTGCATCAGAGATCTTTGAGAAGGATAAGAATTTACTTGAGTTATTGATTTTAAAAGAAGAGAGAACTTACTTGGTTGGCAGGGAGAGCTACTCCTCAGGGTCCTCCATGGTTGCTGAGGGTCATATTTGTCTTTTGATGTTTAGCACAGGGCCTGCAAGGCTCCAGAAGAACTTGTGGGTTAGAAATCTGCAGGAAGATAAGCCTACCTTGACCTAAGCAGCTAGGCTGTCGATTCCAGTGATTCTGTGTAATGTCTGTAGATCTTCAGTTTAGATGAAAGGTAGTTTTTCCCAGTGGTCAGCACTTGGCAGTTGAAGTGAATTGCAGATGGATGTTGTTTTGTGCCCATTTGTCTTCTGTCTTCTTTGGAGGAAGTAGAGTGCTGCTGCTAGGATCCAACCTGTCTCTTTTTGTTATGAAAAGTCTTTTAATAATTAAATATTTAAATACCATATTCCCCATATCTCTGAGCAGTTGAGGGTTGTTTATTGGGTATAGATAAGTTATAACTACAGTATAGACTCTTTCTGGAGAGCTGGGTTTAAGCTTGACTGTCCTGACTTCTAACTTAACAGGTAAAGCAGGACTGGATTAAGAGACTTAAAAGTACATAGCGATTTAAAACATGAGACTTTTTGCTTTGTTAGTCTGAAATGAGATATAATGAACACAGACAATTATAACATTTAACAGTAAACATAGGTGCATTTAAGTTACATGTATGCACATACACATATACACATACAGATACACATATACACAGTGAACAGAAATTGGGCGAAGTGGATGGTCCTGGTGGGCCCTTTCAAAGGCATGCCACTGTGCAAAACACATAGGTAACAGAGCAATCAAGAGGAATTTAGAGAAAAAAAAACTTATGTAAACTGGGCATCATGCAGGTTATACTTCAGTACGATTTGGTCACCTGACCTGGCCATCAGTTAAGTTGGCTGTGAGGTCACCTGCCCTCAGTTAAAAGGGTTGAAGGGGAGGGGAGAGGAAAGAAGGGGGGCAGAGAAAAGATGTATAGCTCAATAAAATCAATTAATAAAAAAGAAAAACATAAAAATAGATGGCAGTAAAATCACCTCACCTCAGTCAAAATGACAGTGTTCACATGTTGTATGGAGAAGTCACGATTTTTGAGCTGCAGGAGTTTTAAACATAATAACAAGAGAGACCTAGAGGTGTGATCCACCCTGTTGCTGAGCCACTGCACGACAAGCTGTGGCAGGGAGCAAAGGCTGGAATTGAAAACAGCTGCCTTTTGGATCCGACTAATCTTGTCAGTTTCCGTGGGGCCAGCAGTAGTGGTGGCAGGGATAGTTTGAGGAAAAGTGGGGCCGGTGGGACACAAGCAGAGAATTTACAGGTGTGTGGCTGAGTTTGAGGGTTTATGTTCCATAGCTGAAAACGTGAAACCCACAAAAACAACAAACAAACACCACAAGGCCTTTAGAAGAATGTCTTCTCTCTACAGGTGGAGTGTTAATGAAGCCAACTGGCTCCAGTCAGGGCAACTGGGAATCCCGAGGCTAGACACCACTCCGAGTGGTCTCTCACGGCAGGGACCACTTACAATTGGTCTAAAGGAAAAGAAAAAGAAAAGAGAAAGAAAACCCCGAGGGACCCCGGGCCCCAAAGCAAATGCACTGTTCAGCATGTGCAGTGCTAGCTCAGATAGACTAACCTGGGTCATCCAATCATGTTTTTAGCTATGGGAACCAACCATAGATGAATGTCAGCAAAGGGCTCAACATAGCCATGAAGGCTGTGGTGTGGGGCAATACAGTTCAGCTGAATGGAAGGGGAAAACTCTCTACCAAATCTGCTGGTGTGCGTAGAGGTTCAGGCAGATGTAAAGAGGGGCTATTGTAAAGAAACCTTGTTCCCAAGCACAGGATGCCATATGTCCTCTGATAGCCCAGCCGTGGGCTGGAAGAAATGTGGAGAGAGCCTGGCTGAGTCATGACCATCAATGCAATGTTAAAAAATGAAAGGTGCCATTTTCCAAGTGGTGGCAGAGAAATACCTTGGCTAACCAGCCGATCCTACAAGGAGCTGCAGCAGGTGAGAGACAGAGACAGATAGGCACACCATGCAGAGTGAGGTGGGATATGTATTTAGTGGGTTATGTAAGGGAAGGGGAAAGGGAGAAGGAAGGAGAAAGAGGCAGAGAGAGATAGAGAAACAGGGAGGTGGAGGGGGGAGAGTAGAGGAGAAGCTACCTCCTCAGGAGAGAGATGGAAATAAGGGAGCTCAAGCCAGAAATGCAAGGAAAATCTGCTTGCCTGGTAGATGTGGAGGGAGTGGGTGGGGCTTGTCTCTTAAAAGGACAGAACAGACCTTTACAATAGTCCATCACGGTAAAAACTTGGAAGCAGGAACCTGGAGACAGGAACTAAAACAAATACCATAGAGGGTGCTGCTTACTGGGTTCTTCCTCGTGATTTTCTCATTTGTTTTCTTATAGCACCCAGGATGACAAACGCAGTGATAGCACTACCCACAGTGAGCCAGGCCCTCTCAAATCACTCATCAATCAAGAAAATACACTACAGAATACTAGCAAATTGTATAGAGGTATCTTCTTAGTGGAGATTCCCTCTTCCCAAATGATCCTTGCTTGGATCAAGTTTGCATAAAACTAGCCAGCACATAATGTTTATCAAGTCTTCATTATCCTCATCTATTATTCTCGAATCCTTATCTTTCTTCTAACTCACTTTGTAAGTCAGGTAGGTAGTTCGCATTCATTGATAATCAACCCTCCATGTACATAGACTGTTTAGCAATCTATAGAAGACTGAAGTATTTTTCTGTTGTATATTTTGTAGTAGACTCTAAGCAAGTATTTTCTACATAACTTATATACATAGATTACAACCTTTATTTGAGTGTAAAATGTTCCTCAAAGGCTGTTTCACTGAAAGTCTCAGATTCAAAGCAGCAACGAACAGATATGAAATTTTGGGAAGGTATCAAGACAACTCCAATTTTCATCAGTGTATAAACATGACAATGGAGTCATGATTTGATGACATTATCAGAAGGAAGCAGAAATGCTAGGAACTGGCACATAGATGGCCATATAAGTCACTCAGGATACATCCTAGAAGGGTATAACTTGTTCCTGCCCCTTTCCTTAATGTCTTTCTGCTTCCTGAATGATGTGATGTAAATAGATTTTTCTTCCATCACTCTCCTATTTGTGATCTTATGAACTCATTGCCTCCCCCAAACTGCTGGAACCCACCAACCATTGGGTAATACCTCTGAAAGAGTGAGCTAAGATAATCTTTTCTTTAAGATGACTCTCTCATGAATTTTGACTGTGTGAAAGAAAGAAGATTATCATAGAAAGTAGCTATTGTCTTTAATCCTTAAATAGTCCAGGATAGAAAATAGGTATAATTAGAAGGGAATCTAAAGCACTATCAGGATATGACAGGGAAATTTACATTGCATTTATTAATATAAACACAATATTCTGTGAGAACATTAGTAATGCAGAACCTGATAATGGAGCAAAAGAATAATCCTTGACATTTTACACATTATTAAATAAATAATTTCTTATTAAGAAAAACACCTTGTATTTTAAATTGTGTGCTAACAAAATTGAAGTATTATTTTCCATTATATATAATTATGTGTAATATATAATAATGTAAATGTTATATATATATTATATATATACTTACTGGTTAGCAATGTTAATTTAAAAACAGATGTTAGATATCATTGCTCACCAAACAAGCATCAATATTTATTGTTAGGATAATATTTGGAGTTATCTCCTATTTCCTAGTTGGAAAGTAATATTCAAGTCATAACCTCATTGAAGGTATATGAAAACTGATTACTCAATCACTACATTTGGCCTTAAAAAATCAGCTTACTTTAATTCACTCTAACTGGGTGGCTTATATCTTGTCAATAACATTAGCTCTTTCTTCTAGAAAAGAGACTTTATTTGAAGTAATTGTAAGGAAGAAGAGCTCCATTTTGTTGCTCTCGCACACAAATGCCAAGTAAGTGTCAGGATATGTTTGCACTTCATAGCTTGAGGAACCAAACTGTTCTGACAATCCTTTGCATCCTTTCCACCAGGGGACCAGAGATGGGCAGCTGTCCAGATTTTGTTTAGAAGCTGTGTTCTTTTCTAAAATAACTAGTCTAAACTTACTGTGATCCAATAAATGAGGCAGAGAGTCTTTCTAGGACCTTATATTTCACAAGAGGAAGTAATTGTTCCCATGAAGGAATCATACTTCAGAGAAACAGAACAATCACTTAATATAAATTTTTCAGTAGAATTTTTGAATATTTTCATTACAGACATTGCTTTATGTAGGTGGCATTTTTCTTTGTCCCAGAAGTTACTCCCAAATAAGCAGTTATATTGAATTGTTATATTAATTATAAATATTAAGTTGATAGCTCATGCTTATTATTAACTAGATTTGACAACTTAAATTAATCCATATTTCTTACCTAAGTTCTACCACATGTCTCATGTTTTGCTACCTCCTTTCATACACATCTTACTTCCGCTGTTCCTGGCTATCAACTCTAAGACTCTGTCCTTCTTTCCAGTGTCTGCTTAGTTTGGATCTCCTTCCTGCCTAATCTCTTTCCACCTAGCTATAGGCCAGTCAGTTCTTTATTAACCAGTGCCAGTAACATTTATTTATAGTGTACAAAGATTGCTCCATAGCAGTTTTATGATTATTATGATTACTGTTATTATTACTATCTATCTTATGTGTATGAATTCTATTTTTTTATATATGTATGTATACCACCTTTTAGCCTGGTACCTACAGAATCCAGTAGAAGGTGTCAAATGCCCTGTAATTAGAGTGACAGATGGTTGCTAGGCAGAGTATGAGTGCTATAAACTGAATCTGTGTCCTCTTCAAAAGCAGCAACTACTCTTAAACTATGAGTCATCTCTCTAGCCCTTATAAGAATTCTCTTCAAAGGAAGAAAGAATACCTACCAATATTTGTGCTAGTAAAAGAATATAAACAGGATCCTACTAATTAGTAATTTCTATTCTGTAGGATATGGAAGAATGAAAATTTGTTTTATGGAGTAATAGAAATAACATACAGATCAAAACACTCTAAAATGAATCATACTCCTAGAATAGCATACAGTGGTCCCTAGTCCAGGTATTGAAATATGTCTTTTGCAGTGAACATTTCAATTACCCAAAAGCCTGAAATAAAGTGGACAGCTTTAGTTCACAAAAGATCACTGCTTGGCTTAGCAAACATGAATCCATAAGTTATAGCTTCAGAAATGTAATTTTCTTTAATATTTTGAAAATTGGAGTTGCGAAATACGTTTAGCACAGATGGAAATGAACAGGAATGTGCAGAATAAAGAAAACAGAATAAAATAAAAAGTTATTAGTTCATTAAGATGAAACAAGTAACTTGAAAATAAATAGAGAGGAAGACAATGTCGAGGAAACAGGATAGATTATCACTGACTGTGGTCTGAAGGAAAAACACAAAAGACTTTTCATCCCAGATCCAGTGTTCAGTTCATTCAGCTCCATCATTTATAGAGATGTCAAATCATAGCAAAATAAGATCAGATCAGCAAGTAGGATGACATCATTTGCTCACTAGAAAACAGAATCTGTTCATAACATATAACTCATAAATTATATATTTTTATATATATTTTCAGAACCTCAGATTTCATGGCTAACATTTACCAGTATTGAAGTGTACATGCTATTTACCAGCTTGCATGGTAATTTCTTTATATGTTCCACAGAACATGAGCACTTTTTTCTATAAGAAAATGTACTACAGTGACTTCTCTACAACGTAAATCCCTCTAGCGAGCCATATGAAAGGCAGACTCTGACGGCAAAGACTCCAGTGCTCAGTCACAAGTGGAATATTGAAGTTATATTTCACCCAAAAGACTCAGGAACCACCCTGGAAGAGGAGATAGAAAGATTCTAAGATTCAGATACTGGGAAGTACAGCAGTGAAACAGGGTCTTCTAGATATGGCAGGAATCCAAATGCATGACCTCACCACAGCTGTGGTTACCTACATAAGACATGGACAAGATTATGAAGGGGTGATGGAATCATGAGCTCCCCGGAGAAGCTGTGGACAGTTGAGGATGTCTGTAGGAGAGGAGGCAGTTTTCTTTAAGGTTGTGACCCTTGATCAGCAAGTTCCTCTATATGGCCACACAAACAGGACAATCTAGACATAATGAATTTTTTTTTTTTTTTTTGGTTTTTCGAGACAGGGTTTCTCTGTGGCTTTGGAGCCTGTCCTGGAACTAACTTGAATTGTTTTTTTTTTTTTTTTAAAGGACACAAAATTGAAAGATATCAGAAAGAAGGGTAATGACCTGGCAGAATGGAGGTGAACATTGTAAACAGAAATAATTGTAACCTCAATACTTTACATGGGTAGTATGGCTAGAAGTTTTCTCTTTTTACTTTAATACTAACACAAAATGCATGGATTATAATTTTATGCAGATATATTTCTGAGATATTTATAAAGGCATATACAGTGTGTGTAATATTCGGGAGAGTGGTAATAGCAGTCTTACTAAAGGCCAGAGAATTACTTATCCCTAAATTGAGGGAAGTTAAGTAACTAGTTTATGCAAGTCTCCAGAACTATAAAAGTAACATTTTGTGATCATTCCTCAAGCAGTACCTAAGTAGTTTTAATTACCCCAAAGCCTAAAATCAAGTGACTGTTTTGGGTCCACGAAAGAGCAGTACTTGACTCACTTCACCAGAAGACTGGGAATTGATCATTTGTATTTCTTTAAATGTAATTTTCTTCAATATTTCTGGAAAGATTAGAGCTGTGAAATATGCTCAGCACAGAAGGAAGCAAACAGGAATGTACAGAGATAATGCTTACTTCCATTGAGTATTATACATGTTTTTCTAACTCATTCCCAAATATCACATGTTAATCTACAAGGAATATTGACTGGGACATACCACATTGCACAGATGAGGATCTTAGCATGTGGCAATATTGTCTGGTGTTCTTAGCCTATTAGTCTCTTAGACAGTACATAAAATTTTACAAAACTAAAAATTAGTTCTACAAATTGATAAAAGATAAAAGCAGATTATCATATGAATCTAAGGCCTTGAAAATTTTCAGGTTTTGCATTAATTGCTATGTTTAACATACACTGCCTTACTTCAGAATCTCTCAATATCCCCTGGGTTCCTGATTATAGGCCAGAATCCTAATGTATTCTGTAATCATGAATGTTTATATTACACGATTTTACATAAAAGAGATCTGGATACATCATTGACTTCATAAAATCCATGAATATGATTACAACATTAAATTTGAATAATTCTGCCTCAAATTTACTTAATGGTATAAATTTTAAAGTCTGATGTTAAACTCTTCTAGTAAATGTTGAGAATTTATTGATGTTCAGTTGGAAAGGTGGCTCAGTAGTAAAGAGCCATTCTTGCCCAATCTTTGGGAAAATAGTTCTGAACTGAGCACCTGCACAACAAGATGAAAGTTACCCAAATATCTCTAAGGAGTCCAGCTCCAGGAATGTGACATTCTCTTCTTCTCAAACCCACCTGCACACTTGTATGTATAGTTCTGCGCGCGTGCACACACACACACACACACACACACACACACACACACACACACACTTGTTTATACATTCATGTAGACAGAAACATACCTATACATAGACTTAATGCACACACACACAAAGATTTAAAAGAATGCATTTCATTTTGAAAATGAGCCTTAAAAATAATGTCTGTGGCCAGGATATAGCTCACATTACTGCCTGGTATGCATAAAGTCCTGGAGGTCAATGTTCAACACTGAAAAAAGATAAAAACTAAATGAGCAAGTAAACACATAAGAACTTGGATTCATTCCGCTATTAAAGAATGCAACACTACCCTTGTAAGAACCCATGTCTAATGACATTGTTTTCACAGCAGGTGAGGCTGTGTGTGTTATTTCAGGGAAGGGATGTTTTATTTGCATATGAGCTATTTATTTATTTATTTATTTATTTATTTATTTATTTATTGAAGATTTCTGTCTCTTCCCTACCACTGCCTCCCATTTCCCTTCCTCTCTCCCAATCAAGTCCCCCTCCCTTGCATATGAGCTTTGAATGTGGATTCTAGTTTGTGGAATTTGATAACTTTCACAATTGTATCAAGACTGTAAATAACTGTTGTTGAAAATTTAAGCTTACAGAGTAGCAATGCGGAGAAAAAGGAGTAGCACTTGTTTTCTTATTATTTTTGTTTGTTTGTACTTATCCGTGTGTGTGCATGTTTACAGGGATAGGGTTTTCATGTGTTTGTGCTTATGTGTGGATGTCGAAGGTTGACTTTTGGTGTAGAATTATCCTCAACCCTTTTTGATCATTTTTTAGACAAGGTTTTTTCTTTTTGAAATTAAAGTTGGCAAATTTCACCAGAGAAAGTAGCCAAACCCCAATGATCCTTCTGTGTCTCCCCAAGGTTAGAGGCACACACCACAATGCCTGGTTTTATGTGAATGCTGAAAATTTTATTCAGAATTTCATGTTTGCATGGCAAGCTTTTACTGACTGAGCCATGTCCCTAAGCCCTGTAAATTCTGTATTATTTATTCACCATAAGAAGGCTGGCCATAATGTGAGCTCAAAGTTAAGAAACAAATATTCTAGTCAGTTTTTTTGTTTTCTTTTATAGTGATCTAGTCTATCTGAAAGCTAGACACATTCTTTTCCATGAGATAAAAATGGATTTCATAGCTTATTTTCTAGTTCTGAAATGCTCTCTTTATGCATTAAAAGAATAGACTTTGGACAGTGTTCTAATTTGGTTTCTGATGCTGTGATAAACACTGTGACCAAAAGCAACTTTGGAAAAAGAGGGTTTATTTCATCATATAGATATTGCCCAACTTAGAGGGGAACCGGAGCAGGACTTGAAAGAGAAATGATGGAGGAACTGTTACTTCCTTGGTTCCTCTGACATTCTCACATTCTCAGCTGTCTTCCTTCTTTCTTTCTCTATTTCTTTCTTTCTTTCTTCTTTCTTTCATTCTTTATTTCTTTATTTCCTTCCTTCCGTTCTTTCTTTATTTTACCTTATATGTAATTAGCAACATTAGAAAGTATTCACATTAAATGCAATATTCTAACATCTAGTTTTATGGGCACCTATGAAGAGAGAGAAGCCACAGGTTGACTCATTCATATCACTGCCAATGTCTGAATTTTTGGTCTACTTAAATCCATAGGAAATAGGTCCTATACCCCCGTCTTCAGTCTTCTGGGTTTTGATACGAATCTCTCAGGCCAACCCTGTACTCCCTACAGTTAAACCTAAATTTGCAAGTGTGGGGTGGGGTGGATTGGTCATGTGACTGCAGTCACAGCACCTTGAATGATGTCTGATCTGGGAATTGGCCCAAAATGCATCAATGGCATGGGGCATAGAGTTACCCATGGTACACAGAGTCACTTCACCAGTAGAGGAACTCTCCATGAGGCAGAAAATAGTTTCTCTGAGGGACCAAAGGGAAAGAAAGACTGCTCCCAGCTGAGAAGGTCACTAGTATAGGTACCACGAGGTACCTGGAGGAGATGGTGAGGACCAGGATCTTAACTGGTGTTCCCTGCCAAGAAGTCAGCAGAACTGAGCACAAGTGGAATGAAACAAGCCTCACACAGATGCAGCAGCAAGGACAGGTTCAACCTCTTAGAAACTGTTTTCTTCCCAGAGCCCAGCTTGATGGCATGAAAGCATTGGAATTGAGGTCAAATTAACAGCAATAAGGTAAAAACTCAAAACAACAACAAATCCAGGCACAGTGATATGTGCTCATAACCCAGGGATAGAGAAAGAAAATGGAATTCACTTCCTTGCCAGTCTAGCAAAAAGGTGAGTTCCAGGTTCAGAGAGAAATTCTATCTCCATAGCTGGGGGGGCTGAAGACAGAGCTCTACTCTTAAGAGGACTTGCTCTTTTTACAGATGAACCAGTTCATATCTGAAGACCCAAACTCATTTTGATGGTCCTGGGTTGAATTCCTAACATATAGACAGAGGCTTACAACAGGGTATAATTCCAGTTCCAGGAGCTTCAACAAGCCCTTCTGGCCTCTGAGGGCAACAGGCATATACATGTTGTATAGACATACATGTAGGTAAATAATAATACACATCAAATAAAAATAAACAAAAGAAGTAAAGTGGAGAAAGACACATAACAATGACCTCTGGCCTCCCATGCACATACACATATGAGCACAATATTAAGTGTGTGTACATGTGCATAAAAACACACACACACTGGAAAGCAAAGTAAACATATACATACATAAATAAAAGATAATCTTTAAAGTCTTATTTCCAGAGTACCTGAGAAAACACAGCATTAAAACTACAGCAGTGTGATTGTGATAGCAGACCTGACTTTCCATCGGTTAACTGGCCTTTGTTTCCATGATGCTTGCAAGGGGGTCCCACCAAAGTGGAAGCTTTGGAAAGAGTAGTTCAGCAGAGCCACCTACCATTTTTAGGGATATTCAAGGTTGATAAGATATGGTGTGATAAAACTGGGATCAACTCTTCCTTCAGGTCAAATATACGGCTCTGACTTGCTAAGAAACAATAGTCAGATACTGAAGTAGCTGAGCCTCTGTGCTTTCTCCATTTCTGACAACAAATAACAATATATATTTATGAATAATAAACATGTGGAATGCTCCCTTGTTTCAAATTTACATCGTAGTGTTATTAGTTTCTCATGCCATTTTAGAACTTTTCCTGTAGCTGTGTCTCTTGGAAGAACATTGAAAAGTAGTATGCAGAAGTGTGCTTCCCAAAGCAATGATTTACAGATTGCTCAGTGCAATAAAAGTGAGAAGCCAAACTTGGAATAATGACCAGTTCTGAGATTACCATTTCTATTGTGTGCCTGGAAGCTTACACTTTGCAGCACTCCAGATTTCAAACTAGGATCTCATATAGTTTATACAATTATTGCTTTTCCTTTCGTATATAAGTATCTGAAACACATTCTCAGGAACTAGTTTACTCAAGTTTCTACTGTTACTTTGTGTCAAAATATGACAGGAAGCAAAAATCCCAGGTGTGTTACCACACTACTATTCCCATTAGAATGTTCTTAGTTAAATAGCTATGAGTTGTCTTTGGTTTGTAAAATTATTAATGACATAAGGGAACAGGAATTCAATTCAGAGAAGCATTCAATTAAGAAATACACTGTGGAATAGAAGTAGCCTCGGTGCAATTAATAAGCAAATAACAGGTAAAACTACATTAAAATTCTATTTCCTTGTTATATGATTTTCATCAAGAGACACAAATTTTGTGAACTATTGTTTCTTAAAACATGAAATAAAGATTTACTATGAATTCTTTAATAATATTAGGTACAATATAAGTGTACCCTAGCAAACTTGTCTCGCTGAAGTGTAAATGCTTTCTCATATCTCTGCAAAATGAAAAGAAATCAAAGTATTAGAATTTGACGCAAAATAAGTGAGAAAAGAAGTACATTTCATACTGTGGGTCTTTGATATATGAGGGTTAGTATTATAAACCATACCGAGCATGTGTGCCCTCCTGTTTATAAATTCTCAAGCTCAAATAATGTGTTAAGCACGTTATTAAAATACTTCTACTGTCACTTCTTGTTAATGCTCTGGGTTTGTGCTGTCTTTCCTCATGACTTAGCATCTTCTTCCGGATCATTAGATTACACTTCTATAATGTCTCTCTTTCTTTATCTATAGCTGATGCAATCAATAAAATTAGAAAATAGATCATGTTTTCTTTTACATGATTTTCATGCATTAATCTTATGTATTCATTCAATTTTAAAAAGATTAATGATAAAGTAACTGTGAAAAGGAATGAAAAAATTATTAAATATTTTCTGTATGGTGACACTTAATGGTGTCTTATGTCATTTTCTTAACAGTTCTGTATAGAAAGAAGTAAAGGTCTGGTGGAAATTGTATATTTTGTTGTTTAATACTAGTAGATTTTTGGTGCTCTAAACTTCAATTTATTTAATTCAATTTCTATTTCTGGGCAGTAAGAGAGTTGCCATGCATCCTATTTTATACCCCTAATTTCTTGAAATTCTTTATCATTAAATATACAAAAGACATCCCATTACTCTCAGTTGCTCCATAAAGGGATACATTGCTGAAATCACTCCCTCTGATGTCATGCATTTCCTAAACCTTTTCTAACTATACTTTTGTAGACAGTGTTTAATTCCACATTTTACCATGCCTTCAGGGCCAAATCATTTGCATTTTCAGATTTCCAATCCCTCTGAACTTTTGCAGGCTTAAATCTTTCTTGATTTTTATGATTTAACATTATATTGTATATATATTCAATATATTTTCTAAAATATGTATCTTCTAATGAGCTTGCATGGATAAAATATGGGTTTTTCTAGCTGTCAATACTTTCTCCTTCCTTCCTTTTATTCTGTCCACGCTTCTTTCATCTCTTCTTTTTTTGTGACATGTGTAGGAAAACCTACTTCAGAAAGAAAGAAGTGGATGAGACCTCTTACTTGATATGAAGTAAACTTTTTACTACATCCCAATTACTTTAGAATATTGTTTAAATTCACTCTAAGAATTCTATTCACAAATTATCAAATTATTGAATACACTTAAAATGGCCTGTTGTTTTTGTTTTTGTTTTGTTTTTCCCAAATGCAGTTGACTTTATTCTGATAAGCACACTGTGCTTGCTGTCACTCTGGGATATTTCTCTGCTGTCACCACAGCCCTCATGGAAATGTGCAGCTTTTATGCCATAACTGTCACTAAGAGTAGAAACCCTGTAACTCTTATCTGAGCAATGATCTTGCATAAAATCCTTACTCCCATGTACATCACTTGAAGTGGTTTTGCTGTGAAAAAAAAATATTTTCTTCTTGTATATATAGAGTAATATTGCCTTGGTTCTGACAAACACTTCAAAACTGATAAAACAGAAATATGTCTTGTTAAATTGTTTCATACCTCCTGGATTCTTTTTACTTTCCTTGACACTCCCAGAAGTTACTGTTTTATCATTTTTTTGTGTTATAAATTTATGTTGAATAGCACCATAACCTTCAACTATGGGCCTGAGTTTGGATTTTGAGTATGTTTAACTGCTGGGTGGTACTCAGCAAGCTTAGAGCTGGCTTTGCTGTGTTGTTGCTGCACTCAGTCTTTACAGACATAGAAGCAAAATGTAAATAATATCATGCACTTTTAGAGAATATTAGAATGATTTTGTGTACAACATATAAACAGGCATAAAATACATGTCACCCTGAATAGTGCATGAGTGGTAGATAAATGATTCATTATGATAATGAACATGACTTGTTAAATACCTGTACCAATTCAACACAGGATGAGGGTACATATGCATCAGGAATGACAAAGCGTACAATTGGCTGAACAACAACAACAAAAAGATATGTTAGTATTTACCACAGTCAAATACATTTAATGGAGCAGATGAACTGCCTTCGGCTAGGGATATAACTCAGTAATTAAGGCACTTACATATAAGCATGAGGAATGGTGTTTAGATTCCCAAAAAACCATGTAAATGCCAGGTTGGTATTGTGGCCTTTTTATAATTCCAGCCTCAGAGGCAGTTATCAACCCTTTCAATGAGCTGCCTGGCAAGACTAACCCTATCAGTGATTTTGACGGAATGAGAGGTCCTGGCTCAAAGAATAAGGTGGAAGAGCTACAGAGGATGAGTATCTGCCTTGGACTACCACATGCAGGCACAACCACACACACACACACACACACACACACACACACACACTTGTGTCTACACACACTTATGCCACACAAACCCACATGAGAAGTGGAAAAAAGGTGAGTGGACTGTTGGAAAGTTTGATTGTATGAAAATTAAAAGATGCAGACTTTTAAAATTTACCGGGAAATGTTTTATTTCTAGTCTTTACTGAATGGAAAGAATAAGCTTAAAGCTACATATGCCTCTTGGAAAAGTCTGCAAGTGAGCATGCTCCTGCTGCTGCTAACACAGGAGAATTTACTCTGGAGCACCACTGTGTGAAAACCTTTGCACAGCATTCATCCTCCTGAATCTTCATTTACACAGCTATAGGCGCAACCCTGGGAGTAAAGCTCTATAAAAGTCTGTACTAAAGAGATAAGGAAATGCAAGGTCTCAAAATTAGTTTGCAGGTTTACTAAAGATCTTGATTTCAATATTTGACTCCTGGTACTCTGGATCTTATAGATCATTTTTTTAACCTCTATATTGTTACCTAATCAACTTTGAAGTGATCTTCAAAACTCAGTTTAACACTAATGAGAAAATGACCTGGTATAGCTAAGAATGGAAGATGATATTAGGCTCTTTCATGGATAATAATAAATAAATGTGTGATTATCAAGCAACTGATTAATTACAACATGTGGAAGAAGGTTTGATACAATATTCTTAATTATCTTATTTCATGGCCCAACTTAAAATTTGTTTCCTTTTGCCTAATTAATATTAGTTAATATTTTAATATTAATAAATTTCATGAAGCACAAGTCTGCACCTGGTGGCAAACTGTCATCATTGGAGAGGGTTCGCATTGGAGGGGTAGCTAACAGTTACTGGGGGATGGATTTTCTTAGTGATGTAGCTAGTAAGAGAATGCTCATGGTCCCATATAGAACTTCATACCCATCTTCCTCTAAGCAACAGTAATAAAATGCACTGGAGAACGAAAAGTAAACATAAGGAAGATGAGTTGGAAAGAGGAAGGTGATTAGTGGGGTGGAAGAAGAAAATCATGGGGATATATTCAAAATACATTACCCTCACATCTGAAAGCACTGTAGGGCTGAAACATGATTAGTATTTGCTTATGAAGACTTTTTTAAACAAGCCATTTATGAACGACTTATATATCAGTAACCACTGAGAAGATAAAGCACTCAAATTGAAGAGAACATTCATGGAATATTCCATTTTGTCATTATGAATACATTTCTTTTAACCTTTGCAAGCCAAAAAGAATTCAACGCCCCATTTTATGAAAGAAACTAATTTTGCAGGTGAGGAGTGCCATATGTGAATCACATTGAGCACTGCGGGATGGAGCTTTAATTGCTTCATAACCGTCCTTGATTCAGATTGGTTTTGAGGTCATAGGGTGCATGTATCTGAAAACAAGCACATGTGTAGCTTTTTGAAATATAATTTTTCAATAAAAATTGGAATTTGCAATTAGGCTTTTGTTAATCTAATTCATTGTGCAGTTGGCATTCAGTTCTAGCAGGACTTTTTAAACCATGGGGATCACCACCTAGGGCAATGCCATTTTGCAAAGTCAGAGACCTATCATTTTGAAAATTTCATCCTTCCAGAGATTTGTGATTAAAACTGAAGATGAATATGCTTTCTCTGTGTTATCAATGTGGCAAATTGCTTTCCTGCCAATGTTTATCATTTAAAAGAAAATTTCATCAATACTGAAAGTCAATTTTTCGAAGACCGTTAGACCAAGCAAAATTACCAAGTACTTTCATACTAATTCTGCTGGGGAAAGAATGTAATTCTCAGGCATTCTTATGAAGGCTTTAATTTTGTGTTTTTCTTTTTGAATTTATGGATCATTTAGTTGGCAATAATTTCATAGAAAACAAAACTATTTTTTTCTAAAAATGAAAATATCAGCATGCTGTAGGATTCGGAAAGGTTAGTCCTGCTTAAACTGCACATCATTACCACTAGGGCACTCATGGAATTTAATATAATATTACAAAACTATGCACAGTCAGAAAAAATGGCAGATTTGGAATCAGGAGACAGATTTCCAAACACTGTACATTACAAGCCAAATTTGTTCTCTTCTAAAAGATAATTAACCCACCTGAGAATCAAATTTATTATCATAAAAAAAGAAAATTAATATATTGTCTATCTCCCAAAGCTGTACATAGATCACATAGGTAATATATATAAACATTTTTTAACTGTAAAACAAATTTTTGCAGACATTAATCACAATTGAGTCCTTGTTTCTGATATTACTTGAAATCCTGGGAAATCATTGAAAACATTTAAACAAAAGAAGGTATTGCTTATACCCAAGATAAAGTTGCTTTAAGGCTTAGATCTTTATGTTTTGAAGACTGGTTATTTCAACTAACCAACTCTTTCTACAATTTCCATCCATTGTTGGCCTTACACGTGGTACCATCCAGAATAAATGAATCCTATCCCCACTAGTGACAATTCCAGGTATTACAGAAGAAAGCAGAGAAATTAATACAAAAATTCTTAATAACCAAATTTTTACATTTATTTATAAATTTTCATTATGTGCCTGAAAAAAAAATTATGTAGTCCAGTCAACCAATAATATTGTCTGGTGCAGTCAAGACCAGCAAAGTCAAGCATCAAGAGTTAGGCATCCCTTAAAGAGGACATTAGACGTAAAGTGTGCCAAAGGAACAAAACAGGAGCTCAAAGAAGACAAAGAGGACACACAAACTGATGATACATATTCATCTCTGGGAATGGCGCTGTGATTGAACAGTGAGCTGTAGCACTGGAAGACAGAGATTCTATTTGGGAAACATTGGCAGACATTTGGTGGGAGCGTGTGAGAGATGTGGTGGGGAGAGGGGGTGTTCTGTGATTTTTTTTTTGGCAGTTATTCTTTGTAAGTGCTATTTTGTAGCATTGCTATCTGTTCTTGCATTAGCTCTGTACCTTTAAGAATCTTACACACCAGTTGGCAATTGTATCATTTGTAGCCTACCTTTATAATCTGGTACATGTCCCCTTAAGTTTCCTATTTGAAGAGTACCTTTGCTTGACCCCAGAATTTGCAGAAGGAATATGCAACAACTTAAAGTTGAAGTAATCCTAAGAGATACAGCCCTAAATTAAGCCTCAAGATAATTTTGTTACCTAAATCCTTGTGTTGGTTTTAGAATCCTACACACAGCAAAATTCCTCCCCAGTATAGAACCAAACATCTGGAGTGCTAAGCTAAACAAAATGTAAGTGAAGTGACATTCATAAAAGGGATTTCTTCAGAGGAGACTCTGTGTAGATTAAAGTTAGAGGAAATAAAAACAAATAAACCAAAATAGAACAAAACAAACAGGCAAGCATGAGAAAAAGAGCCCAAGGAAAAGATCAAATAGTATACAGACTCATAGATACACTTATTCACACACAGGGAAATACCATAAAGACATAAAACCAGAAACCATAATGTATGTACGAAAGACCTGTAGTGAAAAAAGCCCCTACAAAGCATCATGAGAAAAAGAACCTCCAAAAATTTCATTGAATTCATTTTCTGTTGGCCATCTTCTTCTGAGCCTAAGGCCCGGCCTTAAGACTGGTTTGCAGACTCAATGAGGCTCCATTGAAGAAAAATATATATTTTTTTAAATTTTCTCCTGCTTTAGGGATTCTGTGGTGGATCTTGAGAGATTGTCTCCAGCATTAAGCTACTGAGAAATATAATTCTTTTCTTTTCTGATAGATGGGTAGAAAACAGGAACGTTCTAAGTTTTCCGAGCAGTTGACCTAATCATCAAGCACTTGCGGCTATTTACAATTTTGAGTCTCTTAGGGTCCACTGGAATATATTATGATCTGTACTAAAGCATACATTACTTGGAAATTTTCCTACTTTTTCTGCCCAGTTATTACTCTTCTCTCCATTTTAGGATTAAAGGATACTTTCTACTTTCACTGCAAAATGCAACTCTGTAGTGAAGTTTTATTGTTCCTTATTAATTTATTTTGTTTTCACATTAAATTCAAAGGGTGGGACATGTTGTTGCTAAACCACAGACACTTCACATTTCTGCTGGTTTTTTCTTATACCTATGATAGTAATCATTTCTTTATTAAATTTTCTTAAATGTTTTCACATTAAGGTAATTTATTGTTCCAATGAAACCTTAAATGAAGAAAGAACTACAAGTACTTAGTTTGGTTCACAAGGAAACAAGTTGTTACAATCTATGATGATTGCCTTAGTCAATGTTCTTTTGCTTTGAGAGGACCCCATCACCATGGCAACTCTTATGAAAGAAAGCATTTAATTGGAATTTGCTTATAGTTCAGAGCTTTAGTTCATTATTGCGATGGCAGAGACCATGGTGTCAAGAAGAAAGACATGGTACAGGAGAGTTTGAAAGTTCTACATCCTGATTCACAGACATGAGGAAGAAGAGAGCTACTGGAGCAGGGTTGGGCTTCTTAAACCCCAAACATTCAGCAACACTTCCTGGAATGAGGCCACACCTCCTAAAATCTCTCAAGCAGCTCCAATCCCTAATGATCAAACATTCATTACTTGTATCTTTGGGGGCCATACCTATTCAAATTTGGTAGTGATCTCCCTTGGATATTACGGAAAAGTAAAAAGACATACAGAAACAGAACAGTTTGTTGAAGGACTGGGAAAAACCACATAAAGAATGTTTCATATATCCAGATATAATTCCTTTTCCTATAGAACTGCTTAGTGAACTTTGGAATTTCAATTTCAATTCCAGCTCTGTAGTGTATGTTCTCTTGGGAATTTACTGTTAATTGGTGATCATAAATAGTAAGACTGTACTCCATCACTTTGTGTAGAATTTCAGCTTCTGTTCTCGACCTTGCAGCATAAGAGTATAAGTAATATTCTGTGCCATAGAGAAAAGGAAAAATAAATATATTCAGAGGTTTAAAGCAAAATGACCTGGATTACAGTTATTTAAAATATTACAAACGTTTCTTATAAGTTTTGTGTAGTAGGGTATCATAATAGACATCTTTTGAAAATATTCAGCAGTTAATTGCTATTTTGATATTTAAAATACTATAAATTGTCACTAAAGGGAAAGGCCATCACCAAAAATTTCAGTATTTCTAATAGTCACAGTTACACTTCAGCTTTCTTTAAACAGATAACCAAAAGTTAAAACAATAACTTTTTAACAATGCTTGCTTTTTATAATAATTCTACAATTTGTTTTAGACTTTTTAAAAGAACAACTAGTTACCCTACTTTAAGTTCTCTGGATTTTTTTCAATTTCTTATTTTTAAACACATTCAACTCTATGCACTTTATCTCCCTCTTTAAAAAACAAACAGGTAAATAAGAAAATCAACAAAATGAACAAACAAAATACATGGAACACACACAGACACACACACCAACCCCACAAAAGCCCAAAGATAGCAAAGATAGATTCTTGGTAGGAGGTGGTTTTTATCTACTTATCCATTTCAGTGCTGGAACCTGTCTGGTTTGAACTGCACAGACCCTGTGTATGATGTTACAAACTCTGTGAGTTAATACATGTTGTTACATATATGATCAGTCCTGTTGTTTTTGTAAGACATTATTTTTTGGCGTCATATAGCCCTCTTACCTTTATGATCTTTCTACTTTCTCTTTTGCCCACTGCCAAGGCTATCGGTTGCTCTGCACAAACTGACGGTAAGGTCTTGTTACTGAAGATAACACTTGCATATCTCAATGAACACAAAGAATTTCAGTGAGATGTGTTATATTTAGTGCCTAGCCAGAGCATTCACACCTACTAACTAGTATTCTTGGTACTAGAAGGCATTCTGCATGTTAATAGAGGGGAAAGGTAACCAACCACCAAGCTTCAAACCCTATAATCTACAAAGGTCATCTGCTTGCAACAGATACTGTTGCAATAGTGAACAGATGTTATAAAAGTTACCAGCTACTCTGATTTGATTGAAGACCCATTCCATGAGATGGAACTCATTTCATTCTTGCCACTTCTCATGTAGTCAAGAATCTGAGGCTATTTATTTACAACATATTTTACACTTTAGTGGTAACCACTATTACCCTCAAATATCTCTTTCCTCCTCTCTTCTTCACAAATATGATCATAATTCATATTTATATATACTCCATTTTATATATTTATTGTGATTTATATGTATACACATTTTTACAGAATAAATTAAAAATAACATCATAAGAAAATATACAGGTAAACTATTGAATCATTTGAGGCAATGCCTTTATTTTTTTTCAGTTGAATAAAATGTTTTTCTCAACACTAGCAGAAGTGCTTGCTTCTCTGTTACCACTATGCACAGCATAGATCATCCCAGATTATCACAAAATAGTTACTAGATAATGTTGTTGGCTTTTCATGTTTTAATCTAAAATAGATAGAACTTGTTTGGTTTATTTATTTGGTTGGTTTATTTGTTTATTTGTTATTTATAAGTTACTTGTCTGTGATTTTTAGATAATCTGCATTGATTAAGATGAGTCTAGAAAATAGAGTCATACTGCCCTGGAATACTTTCTAAAGAATTGATTTTAATGGATCAAAGTGAGGTAAGTTACATTAGAAAGAATAAAAATCCATGTATTTCTTCTGAAGTTCACTCTTAACTAGACATGTGAGTTGGATTTAAATTTGCTACACCAATTCCCCCTTTGCTTTCTCCAACCTCTTCCAGCCACCCTCCCTCCATTCAGTCACTTTTCTCCTTCACTGTCAAGTTCAAAGTCTCTCTATATTTTATTATAAACCTGCATCGTTTCTTACTACATTCTAAACCTTATCTTATAGTCACAGATAAGTGTAGCTATCACCCTTTTCAAACAAGTTTCAGTTTACAACAGTGGAGATCAACACAGAACATCACAACTGGATACAATATAGCTATCAGTGGATCATGGTGAGCCAGCTCCAACAAAGTAAATTTACTGTTATTTTTATACCTTGTTTCCCACATTTTTCTGAGAAGGGTAGTTAGATATATCTGTCAAAGAGTCAGCCATGGGCTGTCTTATCATACAGGCTTTATCATATGTGCTTCATGAACAGAAAGAAGTAGCTAACAGCATTCTCTACAGTAGAATATCTTTGTGGTTTTCTCCAGACTTCATAGCTATTGGCTTTCAACAAAGTGCATTTAGTGTACACTAAGACATTTTCTTCTGGACCTGTGTTAGATGTCTGTGTAAGGAAATTATGAATACCACAATATTTCTCATTAATTATAGCTTAACTATGTATATGATGTCATAATGTGAAGTCAATTCAGAAAATGTCTTTTTTTTTCATGGTTTTATTATTTTTATAAAAGACAAAGACTGGATTTGCTATAGAGCATGAGCTTAATGTATACAAAATCCTGAGCTCAATCTCTAGCACCCTAAAGGAAAAGATCAATGAATAAATAACTGAAATAATATTTCTTGTTACAAAAGTAGATAGGGGTATGCACACAGGTACACAAAGAAACAATTATTCACTATTGCCAAATGTATGATATATTTCTGCCATACTCGTATTTGAATCTTATCCTTTTTGTTAATTTTTGAAATTTGGAAACTGTGAAACTCCTATAAAAATAAGGCTTGCTCACAAACATGGGGATGTAAAAGAACAAAATTCACTTGGTTATATAAATGAATGATAATAGAACACAGGTGCCATACTAGCAAAGTACATGGCGAACAATACTAAGCCTGTGAGCTTTGACCACTGCTAGTCCTGACTTTGTACAAACATAGAAAAGACACTGTTAATGCAAATGTGTTTGTACACTAGTAAAAATTATCAACTTTAGGATTAGATTGTTCTGCATTAAAATTTGAGTTATAAACATAATTGTTACATAAAACATATTACTTAAACATTATGAATAAGTGTCTTCATTCAAAAAAGTGTACAATTATCATACTCAAAATTTTTGTGAAGAGTCTGGACTATGGCTTCATGTAAATCACAATAGTCCCTGGAGATTTCAACAACGCAGTAAATATTTCTTTTAAGGGAAATGCATAGAATGAATGAAAGTGTTTTCCAGTGATAACATGGCTTCAGAAGATGGGGAAAGAAATCGATGCAGGGGAATTTTTATTTCCTGTAATGAAACGAGCACAAAGGACGAGTGAATAAAATGGACCCGATATGAGAGGGATATCAGAGATGTTCGATATGTGTTTGTCCCCTGAAACTATTGTTGAACCCAGAATTAAAAACAGCTTCTAAAACCAAGACATATTATGTCAAAAGGATCTCTCATTGCTACTTAGACAAAAATCAAGCACTGTAGTGTTGTTGACTAGGTGAGTGCATTTACCTGGATGTACTTATGATTGCCAAGAATTCTTTGCCAGTTCCTTCAGACAATGGTGTGTTAATTACATACTGATTTGAATTTATGAAAGGCTCTCAGGAAATGAAAACAATTCTCATTGAAACTCCAATTTTCTTAGGTTTTATAATTTCACTGATTTTTCTCCTCAAAAGGAAGGCTGTTTTCTAAATAAAAAATTTTTGTGTGTGGTAACTTCAGAACACATTCTTGTCAGAACAATATTGCATCATAAATAGAGGAGGAGAAATAGCAAATAAATTTGATGTTCTATTTATTTGTCCTAATGCTACGAGTTTTTGTCCTTATGTTGAGATATTAATTCTCTTCATATTTGTATATCCAAGAAGTAAAATTAAATCAAACAAAGCAGTTTGTGTCAACTCACATTCCTAAAGAACCATGAGTAGACCATGGTGAAAGGAATTTGCAAAGGCTGAGTGTGTGATCCATCCATTGTTAGAGTATCCTTGTGGCCGAGAGGGAAGCTCGACCTCACCTCTGTTCACCCCTTCCAAACTTCTAGGCATAATATTCCAGTGTTGGGTGCAGAGGATTTTACAGCTGGTATATTCAGACCTCTAAAACCATATTTTTTACTTGTTTTTCCTGTGCAATAAAGATTGAATAAAACTTTCCAAACTCTTTTTTATGGATCCTCTTGAACACTTTCCTTGCAAGTGAAGGATTTATACAAGGGGACATTTTGTCTGCTGATGCTTGCCAAGGCATTTATGCAGAGGCACAATCTTTGGCTTATGTTTAGAAGAGATTTCACAGAAACGGAAATATAAATTGTGTCATCTATAGGAAGATTTATAGACCAATTTTGATTGAAAAGTTTGGAAAATATTCTAGAAACTTTAGGTGTGCAAAAGCTTTAAAGTCAGATATACTTTAGTCTAAAATAAAAATTCTATGTAAAAGGGAATAGTTAGATATGTCTACAGCACTATTCTCAGTGAATTTTAATAATACCCCACATAGCTATTAATTGCAGATACCATGCTACATTAAATGTTTGTTAAATTCAAAACAGTTTAAAATTTTACTTTATGTTTTAAAAATCAGAATTTTTTGAAACTTTTTCTTAGTTTTTTTTTAAGTAAAACATCTTTTAAATTAAAATGCTTTCAAATGTGCTAAAATGCTTAATACATGAGAAGGACTTTTTAGGTGAGACGGGACTTTGTTTCTGTATTTTGATTGTAATATACAAATATTTCAGGCTTATTATAATCATAGACATACATGAATTACTTTCATTATTAACAATTCTTAAATATATTTGTTCTTGGTGATGTTTTGTTTGTTTATTATTTTGTCTTTTGCAATGGTTGTTTTGGGGATGTTGAAAAAAATATGCTCCTGAATTTAGAATTGTCTCAAGTAGAGTTATGAAAATTCAGCACCAACTTTTGCACACATTTGACATTTTCACCATTTGTTATTTTCGTACACTTTTGTATGATGCTATTTTTTAATTCTCTGTGAACCTCATCCAGTGTATTTTTTATTATATTCATCCTCTGTCCCCAACTTTTCCCATAAATCCACTTCTAGCTACTGTACTTTATGTTCTCTCCCTCCCCATCTCTTTTTTCTTCTCTCCCTCCTTCTCTTTCTTCCTTTTCTTTCTCCCTCCATCCTTCTGCTCCTCCCTCCCTCACCCTCTCTCCATTCCTCCTCCTTCTCGCTACCCCATAGGGTCCAATCTGTGTCAGCGGACCACTTAAGATCATGGGCTGTGAAGTGTGGTCAATGTAGCAAGCACCACATTGTTGAAGACAGATGACTTTATCTCTTCCAGGGGCTCTCCAATCCAGCTCTTTAGGTAGGGGTGGGATGGGGCTTCCTATTCAACTCCTCTCCTCCATACTTGGATTATGTCTGGTTTGTGTTTGTGCAATCGTATGCAATTGCAATGAGTTCATAGATGAATCCTTCGTGTGGTGTCAGGAAAGCACAGTTTCGTTGAACTCAGCTATCAGTTTTGGCCTTTACAATCTTTCCACTCCCAGTTCTCATAGACAGCTGAACCTTGAGGACAGAGGTTTGAAATAAATACCCCACTTAGGACTGAGCACTTGGAAGTCTTTAGTTCTCTGAATTTTTACCATGTGTGGGTCATTTGCAAGAAGTTTCTCTGAATATTAAACAATGATGAATAAATAACACAAGGATCTTTGTAAAAATCCATAGAGAATTCTATTACTGTAGAAACCATATACATATATAAGGAATGTATGTAAAGTTACCTATAATGAAGGGACAATACCTTACTCAAATTAAATATATGGTATAAAACATTTATTTAAGTTATTCTTTTATCATTAAAACTCGGGAATCAGATATCAGGGTAAAACCTGATTGATCAGAGATCCTACAGGGCAGACCAAGCTTTCTAAATTCCTCCCTACTACTTCCTGTGTCTCTCCATATGTTCTGGGTCCTCCAAATCCTCTATGGCTAATTCTGGTTGGTCATTTAGTATATAGCTCTGCCCTCTGATTAAAGATAAACTTAATTGTCAGTCTTTGGAGTATCAGAGTATAATCAGAATATCTCACACCCTTTTACATTTTGTCTAAATAAAAGAAAAGGTTTTAAGTCTAATACAGTAAAAAATATATACAATAACAACAATTATCAGGTGAAAATTGCATTCACAATGTCCAATTCATTTGCATTTGGCAAATTCAGAGAAAATTATTGATTATATATTTTATCTTGGTGGGTCCAAAATTTTGTACCTAACTTATTTTCCATCCTATATTATCAACGCAACACAATCTTTTTAGACCTCAAAACATGTTCTTGGGTAAACAACTTCAGGTTTTATGTCTTTCAACCTTATACACTTTACATCTTTTTTTTGTGTTTCTTTTTAAATTTTATAACAAGGAAAACTAACTATAATAATCTAGTCTTCAACCTCACCATCAATACATAGACCTCAGAAAGAGATAATGTTACCTGAGTAACAGGACATACAAGGCAAACAATTTTCAAAACTACAGAAATGCAAGAGATAGCTGACCTACTGGACAGTCACCCAAGGCTTCTCTGCAATATTATCATATCAATATTCAAACCACAAGCCTAGAATATCCTACAGACTTTTCTGTGAAGCAATAATTTTGAACAACTGTCCTACTTTTTCTATTTATTTACTTATTCATTATATATACAATATTTTGTCTGTGTGTATGTCTGCAGGCCAGAAGAGGACACCAGACCTCATTACAGATGGTTGTGAGCCACCATGTGGTTGCCGGGAATTGAACTCAGAACCTTTGGAAGAGCAAGCAATGCTGTTAACCACTGAGCCATCTCTCTAGCCCCTAAAATGTGTAGCCCAGGCTGGCCTCGAACTTGAGATCCTCCTGCCTCTGTCGCCTTCAGCATTCCTACCGGAGTGCGCCACCACAACCGGCTGTCCTACTTTTTCTTGGCGAAGTTTGGTAGTCACCTTCTTTTGTGTTTAGTTTGTCCAATTTGGACAGCATACTGTTTACAGTCAAGAACAGGGCAATTTCTTGCCCGATAGCTAGCTTTGCCACAAATAAAAGCAAACTCCATATGGCACCTCTTCAATGCCCATCATCCCTTTCTGAAGTTTACTTAAAATTGGTGCTGCCATGAGCAGACATATTTTACTTTGTTGAAAAACATTGTTATTAAAAACTCTTAAATGCCATCTTTTGTAGATCTCTGAAGTGTTTAAAGACCATAAATCTATTTAAAATGTATTTGTTTTTTCTTGAAAACACACCTAACAGGGCCACAAATTTGATTGTTATAAATGACTATGAACCTGTATGAACCTGCATTTCTTAATTATCCTAAAGAGTTTGTAATAATAACTTTGAATAGTCTAGTGGTGGAGGCACATGCCTTTAATCCTAGCACTCAGGAGGCAGAGGCAGGTGGATTTCTGTGAGTTTGAGGCCAGCTTGGACTACAAGATCTAGTTCCAGGACAGGCTCCAAATCTACAAAGAAACCCTGTCTCAAAACAAACAAACAAACA
>NC_022028.1:4996464-5011197 GCF_000317375.1 Microtus ochrogaster | reverse complement strand
ACATCCAGGGAACACAAATTTATTCCTAGCTAACTGCTTAGGACTCAAGACTAAAATCATGTTTAGGAAACTAGATGGAGCCTAATTCTAGAAATAGTTAGTGTTCCCTGAGAAACTAGTCTTAGAAATTTCAATACCTCTAGTTCTACTCTATTGTTCTATGACCATCGTTTCTTCTTTCTACCACGGTTTCATTGTAACTGAGGGCCAAATTTCAATATTGCTGCAGCTAAATCTTTCCAGTCTTGTAGAATAATTCTGTTCTGAGTTGCCCATGAATTTAGCATCTGCTTCACAAAAGGTGAATTCATATAATACCATACTACTGCTTCCTTAAATCTCTTCAGCTTTAGCATTTCTAAAGAGCCCAATTAACTTCTAAATAACTTTGGGTATATCTATGATCTGGTGGTTGTAATTCTTTGGTAACTGGAAAAATTAAGCTCCTCTTCAGTTTCATAATGTAATTTTGTAGAAGGTTCTGCTCTAAATTCATCTCTGTGTGAATATTTCTATTAGTTTTGTTGGTAAATCTTCCTAAGGATTGTATCAACTTTTTGCTCTTGGCATAGATATCAAACAATTTTTAAAGAATAATGAACCAACAAACTGAAAATAATTATAATCAATATTAAGCTAATTACAGTTGATTATTCCTTCATTCAATATTTTTCCCTTTTCTAACCATGTATTGTGGATCCATACAGAGACCTAACTCCTTTTATCATAATATTGTTCCCTATTCAATGTGGGAACGCAAAAAAAAAAAAAAAAAACCCTAATTCCCCTTATAGGAATTCTCAGATGTCCCACCAGATCTGCTGACAACAGTGAAGGTGGAGCTGTGTGAGGGTAAAAGTGAACACGGAGATGTACAAGGATAAGGATAGTCTGCTGCAGCAGTGATGGGGCTTGGATGTGTGGAGGAGTATGAGCTGGGCTGTGCTGTGCCTTATTGCTGGGCAGAGAACACAGGCAGTGCATGACTGTGCTGGGGGTAGGTGCAGCTGCTCACATGTAGGCTAAGAGTCTGTGGTTGTGCCAACAGCAATAAAACCCAAGCAATATTGAAGTGACTGATCTGGCTTGGCTGTATCCAGAGGAGGAAGTCCCAGGAAAGCCCCGAACTCATGGGGAAAGAGGAAAGGCTGCCTGAAAGCAGTCAAGAGGACATGCAGGAGAAGCCTATATGCCTGGAAGTGAGAGCATAGAGCCACTTGAATGATAAGAGCCAGTAGGCAGTAGGTAGCTAACTCTGGCCAGGTTTGGGACCCAGCCATCTATGGTGTTTGAGGAAAGGGATGGGCAGTAGCTGAAGGCTGTTGTAGGGGGTTTAAAAGGAAAACCCCAGATGCACATGGACAGTCTAGGGACAGGGAGCGACTCTCCAAACACTGCAGGGTATTTGCCAGTGCTCTTGCTTACATCCCAGACATTGATCATAAGACCATGTTACTAGCAGCATCACATACTTGAGTCACAAAGCATGAGGAAACTTATCTGGAACTCCAGTGGAAGCTTCACTCACACTGGCTAGTGCTCATCGTACTGGAAGATGTTATGCGCATTCTCCTAGGGGAGAACGTATTCATCAATCTTGGCCAGTTGTGAGCCCTGGGAGATAGAATAACAGCCTTACTGTCAAGATACATCCAACTGTGCAGTAATGCCTCAAATGTCTTGGGAATAACCAACTAAATTTCATTTGGATATAAGACCACTTAAATGCTGTCAGAATTCCAACCTCCAGTAGCTTTTAAGTTACTTGGGCATGGTCTCTTATACTATTCATGTGGATGTAAAGGGCACGTCTGGCCTGTTTTCCGACTCTGGGATGCGCTTGCTGTTCCCCATTCCAGCAGAGGATTGTGATCTGTGAGTTTACCTCTAAATAAATAACCCTCTATTATATTCTATTATATTCAATTCTGAGCTAGTGTTCTTTTAAGGGTCCTTCTTCACTTAAAGACAATGTCAATGCGGTAAAGAACCTGCGGCTAGATAGCATGACCCTAGAAGAAAACCTACTAGTATTATTCTGCTCAATGGATATAGTAATATAATGATTTCTAATGCATTGTTACCATTTTTCTTTCTATTTTTAGCTTAGATTTGAATATAAATTAATTTCAAAATCTTTCTGATTCCAATGTTTACTTTCCAAGCATACCAAATATGATTTTAAGCAAAGTAACCTGAAGTAAATTAAAGTCAGACATTTAAAATAGTGTACAGAGAAGGCAAATTATTTACAATGACATGCAAACTATCCAATAGTACAAATATTTCTAGATTCTGATTCATAGTGGGCAAACAGAATGTACATATACTATATGTATATTAAATAGATTTTTCATATTTGAGATAAATTTCATCACAAAATGTTTCAGTCAATTACCAAATATACCTATATACAAGATATTTGTGAAGAGTTCCATTATATTATAGTTTTTATTTAAAGCATTGTGATTCATTTACATGCATGATTTATTATGTGAAATGAAACCATCACCAAGTATATTTAAATTTCACACTTTCATAATTCATTGAAAATAGGTTCTATCAAAGTTTATAATGCTGGCATTACTGCAAAGTAATTCAATGACAAACTTTTCAGCTTGCCTTATACTCTTTCACAATAACATATTTCACCTCCAGGGAAATATATTTAAATGATTTTTTTTGGTTCATGAATTGATTAAAATAATCTCAGACTCTGCAAAATCTAACTTCTGTTAATGGAGCTAAAGAAGTAAGTTGATAAATTCATTTTGCATATTTGAAAAATTAATCATAAAATAAATAATGAGTAATGTTTATTCAGAAACATTAATTTAATGTATTAATGATGAGTCTTGCTTCTAGAATAATTTATGAGTTCACTTTCTGAATCCTAATGAAGTACATTGGTATCTTTGATGCAATCTTAAATGGCCAATAACTATGAAGAATACTACATTGTAGAATATATTCTGTTAGTTGTTTTCTGGTAAGTAGTACTCTGGCTTTCTTATTAGGTTTTTAAAACATAATTGACTCAAAACACACACCACACACACAAAAAGAGACGAGAGAAGAGAAGAGAGAGAGAAAAAAGAAAAATATCTTAAGTCAGCTAAAGATATAACTTTAAATATTGAGAAAAGTGACCACCAGTATTTGGCATAAATATAAAGAGGAAAACAATTTAAATTTTTGTTTGAAATTTATATGTGGCTTCATCTCAGATGGACATTTTCTAACAAAATATCCTGAAATTACTTTATTTTAACTATTTTAAATTAATTTAACTTAATGGCTTAATTCTTGATGATGGTGTAATTGATATGAGTATTATGAAAACATATTTATAGGACTCTCTAAGTAAATAAATATATTAATGTTCTTGGCATCAATTTTCTCGTTATAGGACAAAAATCATGCTATAATGAAGTGAATTAATTTTTTGGTAAATAATCACAATATTAGTAATCAGAAAAAAATACATTATTTGTTAAAATATAATTCCCAACTCTGCATAATGATATACCTTGGAAACTATTCTACCTCTGTGTAAATAGTAATATACAGGATTTGAGTTTTGTTTCTAAAAGTCATTTCCTATTTAAGGAGCAATGCTCTTTGTAGAACAGTTTATACTAGGTAAAGTCAGGCTCAGGTTGAATCTGAAGTTGTCTGGGTGATAGAGTAGAGTCTAAAGGGGTAGAGCACATCCTCAGCCTGTGAGGGGCTTGAAGTATAATTTCCATCATCAAGAACTAAAAATCAAACAATAATGTTAAGTTTTAAAATAGTGGCCCAAAAATTAATGAGGCTCAGTAATTAAAGTGCATAGCAACAAACATGAGCATTTCCAGTACCCCAAAAAAATTCTGCAATATCCCTGTTAGTGAGGCAAAACCTTTGAATGATGAGCACAGTAAACGACACTGTTTCAATAGACCTGTGCAGTTATTGAGGAAAACAACTCTGGCCTTCACACACATGAACACAGCCACATGTGAATGTTTGCATACCAGAGCACATACACACATGACTTGTTCACATACATTCAAGTTAACTCTGTCCTCTACAGATGTAAAAACTTGGGCACACAATTGGTGTACACATCAGAGTATGTACACAACACACACAGACACACACACACACTTCAACATTTATGAGTATATAGGATATAGGTTTAAATTCAAATAAATTTTATTGGTAAAATTGAAAAAAGAATTGATTATTAAATTTCAATAGTAACATTTTGGGAGGTTGTAAATATATTAATAATTACATGCTATGAGTTGATATAGGAAATATTGCCTATATAATATTCAAAAATAATCAAGAAAAAAATGAAATTATTAAATTTAGAAAATTTCTAAGAATAAAAAAAATGTAGAAATACCGCATAAAATGTTTGTAATTACTAAGAATAAAATAAAATGGAAGAAACATAGTTTTTTTTTTTTTTTTGGTTTTTCGAGACAGGGTTTTTCTGTGGCTTTGGAGCCTGTCCTGGAACTAGCTCTGTAGACCAGGCTGGTCTCGAACTCACAGAGATCCGCCTGCCTCTGCCTCCGGAGTGCTGGAATTAAAGGCGTGCACCACCACTGCCCGGCAACATAGATTATTTAACATAACATAGATAACAGGCTTAAAAACATAATTTCATTCACATAGTAGGTTGCAACATGGTTCAATGGAATACCACTATAAATAATACAGTTTAGGAAATCATAAAACTTAAAATAGGAATTAATTCTTTGATTAATATCATAATTAATTAAGATCATAAGTAAATATAATATTTGCACAAGAGATTTGTCAAGTGTGGTAACTTAAAGTTCTGTGGAGGATTATATTTAGTGTTAGAAACTCTATGTAGAATGCTTTACAGTAATGTATAATGATACTTGTTATGTCATTTTAAGTAATTCCATAAAAACATCTCTTAATCTATTCCTATCCATCCCACCTGTCACTATCCCATCATCTAATTATGTGTTCAACCATCCATCACTGTGTTTGTGATATTATTTTTGTCCAGAGAATAAAAAGTAATTGTGATAAAATGCTAATTGTTAAATCTACACAAACAGTAGAATGACCATTTGCTAAACTACCCCTTAAAAGTTTTGTCAGAAACTTTCAAAGCAAAACACAGAGGAAAAGAAGCACACTGGATAAAGAGGAGTTTAAAACAATTAGCATTCAAGAATGATTATATTCTCTACGGATTAATTTTAACTAGGCTTCAATTTCCTACCAAGAAGACAAAAATAAAGCTAATCCTTGAAAGAATTAATGTGATACCACAGAATACCACACAGACAGACTGGAATTACAAAATTTTTTGCTTTGGAAAGAGTCATTGCTCTGCAAACAGCCAAGGAAGTTGGCTTAATCACTCAATTGTGTATGCCTTTCAGACTCAGGCAGCATACCACACTTCCCCTTATTGAAATGATTCTATTTTAAATTCTTGTACAGAATAATTCTGAAAGACCTTTTTAGCTGTTCATTGAATCTCCTCAAAATTGTTCAGAGGCAGTAAAACTTCAATGGAACTTTTTGGTTTTGACAATTGTGATTAGAAAACAGATGAGAAGCATTTCTATACAGCAATTTTTACTTTGTCTAGCTGCATATCTTTTTTTCCACACATTGCATACTTGGCCCATCAGTATTCTTTATTCATCTAGAGTCCTTGAGGATGGTTAACGGGTATGTTGTAGATACCGAGACTTGTCTACAAGAAAAAAATGACAATCTTAGAGGTATGAATGAAAGATAATGTACATGTTGCACAATTAATAAAAACTCAGAAAAGGAATTTGGGTTCAACATGAAGGTCAAAGAAACAAAACAGCCAACCACAGGCTCTTCCCTTTACCTCAATATGAAAATGGTGATTCTGCCTCCAGGAATCTCATAAAGAGACTGTGTCTGTAAGCTGTCTCCTCCATTCTTATATTCCTTTCTAGGGCTGGGATTAAAGACTTGAACTACTGGAACTAAAGGAGGCATGCATTGCCCAACTTCTATAATAAACCAGTGTGGCTATTGGAATTAAAGGTGTATGATACCACTGCCTGATCTCTAAGGCTAACCAATGGATCTTTTGTACTCTCTTGTCTTTGGGCAAGCTTTATTTATTAAAACAATAATGAAGCATTACTACATTTTCCCTTTTTGTCTAAAATAAAAAAGAAGGCTATAATAAATACAAAAAAACTATATAAAATAAGTACAATGACTGTATACAGTATATGTAGGAAATAAATAATATATCAACAGTGTCTAGTCCATTTGCATTTGAAATTTAGAGAAAATATTCTATATCTATCCCTTCTTGGTGAGTCAAAAATCTTGTACCTAATTTACTTTCTATCATAACTTGCTTTCTGCATCTGACAATCTGTAATTATCTAATATTTAACTCCCTGAGACATAAGAAGAAAATAACAGTAATTAAGAAAGCAGGAAGTACAAGAAAGCAACTTTATCCTCCCCAAAAAGTAAGAAATAGCAGAAATAGCTGGCTTCCTAGACAGTCACCTGAAGTCCCTCTGCAACACCGGGGCATCAATCTTTGGCCCACAGGTCTAGCTAGCATATCTGATAGACTTTTCTGTGATGCAGGATATTCTTAACGGTTGTTCCTCCTTTTCTTGAAAATGTTTGGCACTTTTTTTTGTGACCTGATTGTCTAATTAGGACAGCATATTGTAAGTAGTCAAGGCAGGGGAATTTTCTTGCTCAGTGGCTCACTTTTGCCACAAAGAAAATAAATTCTATGTGGAATTTCTTCAATAACCATTATCTACTCTGAAGTATATTGGTGCTAACAGGATCAGACATATCTCATTTTCATCAAAAAACGACCTATGTTATTAAAACATCTTAAATACCATATTCTGAAGATCTCTCAATTGTTTGAAGATGACCTGTCTATCTAAAATATATCTGTTTCACCTTGAAAACATACCTAACGTAACTTCAAGTTCAATTATAAGTGATTAATTACTAAGCTGCATTTTCTTATTATCCTAAACAGTTGGTAATAATAATTTTCAAGGGTTAGAAATTTACATTACATTGTTAAATAAGCTGTATAAGTACAATAACTTGAACAAAGTTAGAAATATATGTGCAGTATGTTCCAACAAATTTAATCTTAAATTTGTATCAATATACAAAATTTGTATACAATATATAAAAGTCCAATCTAATGTAAAACATATAAAACTAATAATTGTTTTCTAAAACTAGATTAAAAAATCTTCCTTTTTATCTTATCATATCTGTATCCTCATTTTTTTCTTTTCAGTGTATACTCAATAATCAACTCCTTTATCCTATCATATCTATATCCCCTGTTTTTCTAAACAAGAACCCTGAATCTAATTCGTTTTCTTTAGCTTTTTTTTCTTTATCATTTATCACAATAACTTGTAACCAAAACACTAAACAAAGAAAAACCTCTATAATTATTTTTGGGAATGTGGGCATAGCTTTCTAGGGTACTTCCTGTTGGCTGAGGGCACTGATAATCTTATGGGGACATAGAAAAATTTAGAATTATGGTCAAATCCTGACTGAAGTATTCTGTGAAGCTGGATCATCTCAGCCAACAGTCTTGAAGCTGTTCCAGATGTAGAACTCAGAGGAAACTGCAATAGAGATGTTCTAGAATGTTGTATCATCTAGGCCATCTGCTCCTTTTAGAGATATTTCAGGGGGTCTTCCTTGATCAAACCTTATTTTTCTTATCCAACAATGATTCCGCAACCTTTCACTTACTGTGGAAACAAAAGCAAAACCTTTTCTCCAAAATAACATACTTTTGACTTAAATTTTGAAGTCAAGACATTTTCAAAATATATAGGTTGGATTAATACAGCAGCATTTATATTCAAATGTATTTCAGTAGCTGTTGCTCCTTCCTCAGCAATCAAACAATTCAAAGACAACACAATAACATACAGATTTTCTGTGTATTTTTTATCTTTACATGGAAGCGAAGCTGGGGCAGATGGGAGCTCGGAGTACTAGTTTTTCTTCCAAACACACTTGACTAGGTTTAGGTACAGCTCTTGTCTGTGCCAGTGTCTAAAAATCCTCAGGCAAAAGACTTTTTTCATGAATTTGTACCCCAAATATTTGGCACCAAATGTAGAACCATTATTCAAAATCCAGAATGAGAAATTGGGGTTCAATCCTGAAGGTCAGAAAAGCAGAACAGTCGACTCTTACCTCGACCTCAGTCTCAGTCTAAAAATGGCGATCCTGCCTCCAGGAATCTCAGAATGAGACTGTCTGTGAACTGTCTCCTCCCAGTTTATAATCCTCTCTAGGGCTAGGATTAAAGGCATGCACCACTGTGATTAAAGGCATGAACCACCCAGATTCTATGGCAAATAGTGTGGCTTTGGGGATTAAAGGTTTGTGTTACCACTGCCTGATCTATAAGGCTGTTTTACTCTCTGATCTTTAGCCTAGCTTTATTTATTAAAATACAAATGAAATGTCATTACAGTTTCAGTCCAGACTGAATTGTATTTATGTAATGGATAAAAGTTTCAAACTCTTAGAAGCAATTTAATGCTTTATTGCCATCCATTTTTTAGGAATTTTTATAGGTGCTATACAACCCCTATTTCTTGCTTAGGACTAAGAGTCTTCCTAATGCCCTATGAGCAGAAGATTTTCAGAGCAATTATTATTTTCACTATCATGTTAATATTTGGGTTCCACCAGCAGAACAATTTTTTTCCTTCTTGCCATAGTGAGGAAGGCATGTGCCCATATTCTGTGGGTCTTATTAATATCACCTGTCATCCCATCTTAGTTAAGATGAGTTGTAAATTCAGTCAGTATATGATGTAATGAAATTGTACATTAATTTACATAATAATCAGATTAGTCATTCCAATAAAAATTTGGGAAGCTCTAAACAACAGAAATGAGAATATTAGGCCATAGGGGAATGACTTCAGTTTATATAATTTGCACTGACTTATCAATGAGAGGTGAGAAGGGTAGACTGTTTATGAAACAGAAATATCACTCATATCCAATAAAAGATAGAAACAATCCCAGGATTCACAAACTAATAAACAAGACAAGAGACACAAGTAAAACAGAATAGTATTCAGAAATAAAAATAAATGAAATACTGATAATTCCATAACAAGAAAAAAAATATGTGATAATGACAAGGTACTAGTCCTAGTGGCATTTTGTCAATTTGACACAAGCTAGACTTATTTGAGAAGAGAAACCTAAATTAAGTAAACACCTCAAATTTATTCAGATTTTGTTGACAAGCCTACTGGGAGGACTCACCTCACTCTGGGGGAAGCCACCCCCACCCAGGTGGTCCTGGATGGTGTACGAAAGCAGGCTGACCATAATATGGGGATTAAGTCAGCAATCAGCAGTCCTCTGTAGCCTCTTCCTCAGTTTTGATTCCAGTTCCAGCACCGACTTCCCACCCTGACATACCCATAATGGAGTGTGACCTGAAATCTGTAAAAGAGGGAAAATAACAAAACAAAACAGCAAAGCACCCTTTCCTCCTCAACTTGCTTTTGGTCAGTATTTTATCACAGTGATGGAAAGACAACCCTGAAAGATGACTCGGATAGATGTCAGTCACAACTCTCTAATTCCAGGAACATCAGGTCAGGTGGGGATATGGGGACTAACTGCTGATAGTTATAGGGTTTCCTTCCGGTGGTTCTCAACCTTCCTAATGCTGTGACCCTATAATAGTGTGCCTCGTGTTGTGATGACCCAACCATAAAATTACTTGTTCTCTACTTTATTACTGTAATTTTTCTAATGTTAAAAATCATAATGTAAATATCTAATATGCAGGGTATCTGATATTTGACCCCTATGGAGGCTGGGATCCAGGTTCATCGACATTTTCACTGTAGTGATGTTTTATCATAAAACATTAAAAACCAGCTATGTGGACCATCAACATTGGCAAATAACCTCAAAAATATTGTTAAACTTTTAAAAACATATCAGCTGACTGGAGATTGGAGGGATGGTTCAGAAGTAAAGAGAATTTCTTTCTTCTCTAGTGTTCCCAGTACCCAAACTGCATGTCTTACAACTACCTGCATCTCTAGGGAATCCAACATTTGCTTCTGGCTTCCATAGCCATCCATACATTTATACACAAAATACAAACATACACACACTCACTCTCAAACACATACACACACACACACACACACAAATTAAAATCTTTAATTAAAACATCAAACTTGGGAGGAATAGAGAGGTAGAACAAGGAAAGAGATATCTTGCTAGAAGGAACCATTATGGGGTTAGGGAGAAATTGATGCTAAGGAATTTCCCAGGAATCCACATGGATGACCCCAACAAAGGTTCCAAGCAATAGTGGAGAGGGTGCCTGAACTGGCCTGCCCCTCTAATCAAATTAGCAACTACTCTAATTGTCATCATATAACTTACATTCAGTAGATGAGGGGAGTGGACACATAAATTCACAGCTAAGCACTGGGCTGAGCTCTGGGTGTCTAGTCGAAGAGAGGGAGGATGGATTATATGAGTAAAAGGGACAAGATCATAATGGGGAAACAAACAGAAACAGCTGACCCGAGCTAGTTGGAGCTCACTGACTCTGGACTGTCATCTGGGAAACCTCCAAAGAACTGAATGACTGAACCCTTTGCATGACTAATGGGTGACAGTTCTGTGGCTTTGGCAGTCTGTGGGGTCACTGTCAGTGGGAACAGGATTTATCCCTAGTGCATGAATTGGCTTTTTGGAGCCCATTCCTTATGGATGGATGCAAGCATGAGGACCTTGGTCCTGCCTCAACTTGGTATGTCAGAATTTTCTGACTCCCCATAGGATATCTTACAATTCTGAGGAGCAGATGGGAGTCAAGTTGGGGGAGCAGAAGGTGGGGAGGGTATGTTTGGTATGTAAAATACAAAAAATTAAATTTAAAAAAGAAAAGAATAAAATGTATCCTGGACATCAGTAAATTATGGACAGGTGAGTTATAATTTAATAGAGAAGTTGTTTTAAAAAATAATTTCCTTACAAACAACTGTAAAAATTAGACCTAATGCTTTATATATTCAGAGAAAATAAAATTATCTGATTAGATTTGAATAAATAAATATTCAAATAAATTATGAAGGCAATGTCCAAAATATACACTGTGGGGGATTTTCAAAAACATTCTATTCTGGTTTGCAAATATAAATAGTGACTCAATAGTTATTTAACTCTTAAATAAAGAATGGGCCTTGGAGTACTTGGCAAACATCATCCTGAGGATAGTTAATTAGTTTCATTACCATATGCTGTAGTTGCACTTTCCAAACACAATATCAACAATTCTTATGATAGCCTTAAATAAACTTTCTTTTTCTGAAAAAAAATTCAGTATCTTCCCTAAGATATAAGAAGCACAACATTCTTTAACAGAAGAAACTTCATAAGACTTCCAACATTTCCACAAATTAATGATTTCTGTGAATGATTTATCTTATTTATTCTGATTTTAATCTTTAGAATAATGGATTCCAGTTATACCCTTACTTTATCTAAGCATAGTGGTTTGAGCTCTAATATGTAATTAGGAAGGGTTGCTTCATGAAAGTTAGCATTTAAGGATGATTCAAATGTGAAGAAAGGAGTCTTGGTTCACTGCTGGTAGATTGCATATCACTACATCAATTATGGAAGTCAGTTTGGAGGTTCTGCCAAAATTTAAATAGAACTACCATGCAACTGAGCTACTTCACTCCTGGGCATATACCCAGAGAACACAATACCCAATACAGAGACATATGTCCACCCCCTTGTTTATTGATGTTTTATTCCCTACAGCAAGAAAATAAAAGGAACCTAGAAATCAATCAGTAAATGAATTGGTAAAGAAAATCTGGAACACATATACAATAAAATGCTAATAAACTCTAAAAAAATAAAATCACTAAATGTGCAGGGAAAGTATTGATAGACGTACAACATTTGATATCCATAGAGGTCATACATTCACAAGAAGAAGAAAGCCAGATATTCTTCCTCATTTAGAAATTCTAGCCTACAACGTATGCATCAGTACAAGTGTACATAGTATAATATGTAGAAACAAAAACAAGAAAGAATAAACATTGCATGATGAGGAAGAAGAGAAAATAGATGACAGGCACAGCAGCTGAATTTTCTGGAGACAGGCTGCTCCAATATCCCCATCTTATCTATTGGACCCTGAAAGCTACAAGTCCCACTCTATCCCCAAACTCTCCTATCCTACCTATCTCTCACAACCTCAGAGGAATGCTGAAACACAAGTTACAACTACACAGAGGACCAAGAGAGAGGAAACTCTGAGGCATAAGATGTAACTGCACATAGCAGACCGAGAGAGCAGAACAAGAGAGCAGGCCAAGAGAGAGAGCTAAGAGAGACCTCAGTGGCTCTTTGAGACTCAGATAATGATAGTACAGAGCAGACCAATAAAAGTTCCCAAAGACACAGAGAGCCACTGTGAGAATTGGACCAAGACACAAAGATACTGCTGACACCAAGTGAAGGAAAAGATGGGTAGGCATCAATGCAAGAATTCATACAGCAAACTAAAAAGCAACATGATAAGATCAGAATTGAGTGAGCTTACAAAAGGAAGACTTGATCACCCTAACCCAGAAGAAGCAGAAAAAAGTTTTTAAACATAACTTTATGAGGATAATGTAGACTTTTAAAGAGGAAATGTAAAATTCCATTAAATAAATGGAAGAAAAGAAAAAAAAATAGAAGTTAATAAATCTCTTAAAGAAACCCAAGAAAACAAAAAAAAAAATAATCAAACAGGTGAAGCAAACAGTTCACAACTTGGAGACTGAAATAGAGACAATAAAGAAAACACAAACTAAGGGAATTCTGAATATGGAAAATCTGGGTAAATGAACAGGAATTACAGAGTCAAGCATAACCAACAGAAACAAGAAATGGAAAAAAAGAATCTCAGGTGTTGAAGATAATATAGAGGAAATTGATTCATTGGTCAAAGAAAACATTAAATCCAACAAATTCTTAACACAAAGCATCCAGAACATCTGGAACACGATGAAAAGACCAAACCTAAGAATAATAGGGATGGAAGAAGCAAAAGAACTCCAACTCAAAGACACAAAAAATATATTAAACAAAAATCATAAAAGAAAACTTTCCAAATCTAAAGAAGGATATCCTTATGAAGATACAAGAAGCATATAGAATACCAACTAGACTATACCAAAAAAAGTTTCCTCACCATATAATAATCAAAACATACACATAAAGAACAAAGAAAGAATATTAAGAGCTGCAAAAATATGAAAGATCAAGTAACATATAAAGGCAGACATATCAGAATTATACCCAACTTTTCAATGGAACCCATGAAAGCTAGAAGGTCCTGCAGAGACCACGATGCAAACCCAGACTACTATACCCAGAAAAGCTTTCAATCACCATCTATGAATAAAAGAAGATATTCCATGACAATACCAGATTTAAACAATGCCGATCAACAAATCCAGTCTATAGAAAGTACTAGAAGGAGAACTCCAACTCAAGGAAGATAGCTGTACCCACAAAAACACAGGCAACATATAACCTGACACCAGCAAACTGCAAAGAAGGGAAACACACAAACACTACCACCAAAAAATTCCAAAAAATAATAGGAGTTAACAGTCACTGGTCATAGTTATCTCTTAGTATCAATGCACTCAATTCACCTATAAAAGTACACAGGCTAAAAGAATGTACATAAAGCCAGATCCATCCTTCTGTTGTATACAAAAAACATACCTCAACCTCAAAGACAGACATACCTCAGAGTAAAGGGTTAGGAAAAGAGTTTCCAATCAAATGGACCTAAAAGAGAAGCAAGTGTAGTTATCCTAATATCTAACAAAACAGACTTCAAACTAAAATCAATCAGAAGAGATGGAAAAGGATACTTTGTACTCATAACAGGAATAATCCATCAAGACGAAGTCTCAGTCTTAAATATCTACGCCCCAAATACAAGAGTACCCACATATGTAAAAGAAATATTACTAAAGCTTAAATCGCACATCAAACCTCAGGCACTAATAGTAAGAGACTTCAATATCCCACTCACCCCAATGAACAGGTAAACCAAACAGAAACTTAACAGAGAAATAAAAGAAATAACAGATGTCACGACTCATATGGATTTAACAGACATCTACAAAACATTCCATCCAAACACAAAAGAATATACCTTCTTCATAGCACCTAATGGAACCATCTCTGAAATTGACCACATACTCAGTAATGAATCAAACCTCAACAGACACAAAAAACTGGAGTAACCCCCTGTATCTTATCAGATCACCATGGTTTAAAGTTAGAATTTAACAACAATACTACTCCCAGAAAGTCTACAAAGACATGTAAATTGAACAGTGAACTAACGAATCACCCCTCTGCCAAGGAAGAAATAAAGAAAGAAATTAAAGACTTTCTAGAAATCAATGAAAATGAACATGCAATGTTCCCAAACCTATGGGACACTATGAAAGCAGTGCTAAGTAGAAAGTTCAGTGCCTACATAAAGAAAATGCAGAAAGCTCACACCAGTGATTTAACAGCACACCTGAAAGTTCTAGAACAAGAAGAAGTAGACTCACCCAGGAGGAGGAAAACACAGGAAATAATCAAATGAGGGCT
>NC_022028.1:4994849-4996049 GCF_000317375.1 Microtus ochrogaster | reverse complement strand
AGAGGAAGGAAGAAAGGAGGAAGGAAGGAGGAAGGAAGGAAGGAAGGAAGGAAGGAAGGAAGGAAGGAAGGAAAGAAAGAAAGAAGGAGGGAAAAATCCCAAGATTGGATGGCTTTACTGCAGAATTCTTCCAGAACTTCAAAGAAGAACTAATACCTATACTCCTTAAAGTGTTCCCCATAATTGAAACAGAAGGTACATTGCCATACTCTTTTTATGAGTCTACAGTTACCCTGATAAAAAGAAAACCACACATAGACTCAACCAAGAAAAAAAAAATTACAGACCAATCTTACTCATGAACATAGATGCAAAAATACTTAATAAAATACTGGCAAACCAAATCAAAGAACACATTAAAAAATTATCCACCATGATCATGTCAGCTTCATCCCAGAGGTACAAGAATAAACATACAAAAATCTATAAATGTAATCCAACATATAAATAAACTGAAAGAAAAAGCCAAATAAACATCTCATTAGATGCTGAAAAACACATTTGACAAAATCCAACACCCCTTCATGATAAAAGTCTTGGAGAGAGCAAGGATACAAGGAAAATATCTAAACATAATAAAAGTAATATACAGCAAGTCAACAGCCAACATCAAATTAAATGGAGAAAAACTCAAAGCAATTCCACTAAAATCAGGAACAAGTAAAGGTTGTCCACTCTTTCCATATCTCTTCAACATGGTTCTTGAAGTTCTGTTTAGAGCTATAAGACAACAAGAGTTGATCAAAGGGACTAGAATTGGAAAGGAAGAAGTAAACTTTCACTATTGGTATTGATATGATAGTATATATAAGCGACGCCAAAAATTATACCAGAGAGAACTCCTACAACAGATAAATACCTTCAGTGATGTGGCTGGATACAAGATCAAATCAAAACATCAGTAGTCCTCCTATATACAAATGATAAAGAAGCTGAGAGGGAAATCAAAGAAACATTACCTTTCACAATAGCAACAAATAACATAAAATATCTTGGGGTAACACTAACCAAGGAAGTAAAAGACCTGTTTGACCAAAACTTTATGTCTTTGACAAAAGAAACTGAGGAAGATACCAGAAAATGAAAAGAACCCCCACCCTCTTGGATAGGTGGGATCAACATAATAAAAATAGCAATTCTACCAAAAGCAATTTATAGGTTCAATGCAATCCCCATCAAAATCCCACTACAATTCTCTAC
>NC_022028.1:4988224-4994191 GCF_000317375.1 Microtus ochrogaster | reverse complement strand
TTAAAATATGGGGTACTGAACTAAACAGAGAATTCTCCACAGAAGAATCTCAAATGGCCGAATGACATTTAAAGAAATGTTCAACATCTTTAGCCATAATGGAAATGCAAATCAAAATGACCCTTAGATAATATCTTTCACCAGTCAGAATGTCTAAGATCAAAATAACCAATGATAGCTTATGTTGGAAAAGATGTGGTGTAAGAGGATCACTCTTCCCTTGCTGGTGGGAATGTAAACTTGTAACGACTCTGTAAATCAGTATGGCAGTTTCTCAGAAAATTGGAAATCAACCTACCTCAGGACCCAGCAATACCATTCTTGGACATATACCCAAAAGATGCTCAATCATACTACAAGGACACTTGTTCAACTATGTTCACAGCAACATTATATAATCGCCAGAACATGGAGACAACCTCGATGAGCCTCAACAGAAGGGTGGATAAAGAAAATGTGCACCTTTTCACATTAGAGTGTTAATCAGTGGTAAAACAAAAATGACAATTTGAAAATTGTATGCAAATGGATGGAACTAGAAAAAAATATCCTAAGTGAGGTAACCCAGACCCAGAAAAATAAACATGGTATGTACTCACTCATAAGTTGATACTAGTGATAAAGCAAAGGATATATTCATAGTCCTAGAGAAGCTAAATAACAAGGTGAACCCTAAGAAAAACACACATAGATCCACCTAGAAAGAGAAAATAGACAAGATTGCCTGACAAAATTGGAAGCATGGAGGAGGGGGGAGTAGGGATGGTAGAAGAGAAAGAGGATGTGAGAAGGGAGGAGAAAGGAGAACTTGAGAGAACAAGATAGTTGAGATGGAGAAAGGACAGATATGCCAACAAGGAAAGAGATATTTTGGTTGAGGCAGTCATCATTGGGCTAGCAAGAAACCTGACACTAGAGAAATTCCTAGGAATCCACAAGGATGACCCCAGTTAAGACCCTAAGCAATAGAGGAGAGGGTACCCTAACTGGCCTTGCCCTGTAGTCAGATTGATGACTATTTTAAAGGCCACCATTGAGCCTTCATTCAGTAATTGATGGAAAGAGATACAGAGACCCACAGCAGAGAACTGGACTGAGCTCCCAACGTTCAATTGAAGAGTGGGAGGAATGAGAATATGAGCAAAGAAGTAAGACCATGATGGGCACATCCACTGGAAACAGCATAGGTCCAAACTAGAACCTCTGAAAGTGGGTGACAGTTGTACGATTAAGACAGACTACAGGACCACTGGCAGTGGCACCAAGATTTTTCCCTACTGCTTGTACTGGATTTTTGGGAACCTTTTCTCTTTGGATTGGATACCTTGTCCAGCCTAGATATAGTAGGGAGGGCCTTGGACCTTCCCCAAAGCAATGTGCCTTAGCCTCTCTGAGGAGTGGATGGGGTAGGGTGGGTTTGTAGGTGAAGGGAAGGAGAGGAGTGAAAGGAATGGAAACAGGGATATGTAAAATAAAAAAGATAGTTTGTATTCTGTTATGAAAAAGTAAAAGAAGGTTAAAAATGATATAAAGCCAACATTTTTCTGGTCGTATTTCTGTTATGAATTTTTCATTTTGGGGGTCAAGGATATAATTGCAAAAGTTATGATTGATAATTATGGTGCAAAATCCAGTGTGAAATGACATAGCTTCAGAAAGGCTATTCTAAACTGTATAGACATTCATCTGCTGAGATATATAGACTTTGGATTTGACTAATATCAATGAGTGACTTTTAAAAAATGTTCTTTGCAATAAAGTTTTAATAATTAAAGAAAAAAAGAAGATTCAGAAACTCCCTAGGGATTACCTCCCCTAGTATTGGAAGGTGCAATACACACATGCTTCCAAGGAGAAGAGCAATCAGTATACCTACTCAATTATTAAGCTTGTGAGCCAGCTCAGCTGGATATCCTAACAGAGCAATAGTGGCACTTATATCATGAGCTCAACCAACAACTGCTGAATTGGCCTTGAAACCCACTTAATATGTAGGATTTGTTCCTAGTTCTATTAACCTAACTATCCATGCCTTCAGGTTATCGATGCTAGAGAAGAACCTATGACTACTACCTTTTTCTAAATTGATGTATTATCTAACTATATTCTAAACACTTATTCTTTTTTTAATTTTATTTTTTTTAAATTTATTTATTTATTAAAGATCTCGTCTCTTCCCCGCCACCGCCTCCCATTTCCCTCCCCCTCCCCCAATCAAGTCCTTCTCAAGAACCTTAATTCAGGAGCAAATAGAGTTCGCTACTGAGATCACAACCAGTCAATCTTTAGAAAATAAGTAATTGTGACATTTAAAGTCCCAGTTAGTACATCTACAACACAACCCTTACTTACACTAATGGCTCATGGAACAAAGGGGAAAGAATGACTATAAAAGACAGAAAAACATGATACCTGCTAATAGATGATGTCTTTTAGACATGACAGGTAATCTGCACACATAAAATTTCATCACAATTGCCAAAGCAATATCTGCATAATGATAACACCAGCCAATTTGTCAGAAGTCTTGGAAGAAATTTTACAAGGCCCCACAGTAATTATAAAGTCACAAGTATTTAATGGCTGTTGAAGGAAATACAGTCAATTTTTTTCAGAAACGAGTCCCCTGTTAAGTTATATCATTACAAGTATCTAACCTTAAATCTCTGTTCATATAAGCAACATTAAATGGGCTCGGTAGACACATACACACACACACACACACACACACACACACACACATTAATGAAAACAGAAAATATTTGTTCAGTAACTTTATTTTTAGACAGGTTTCACTGGTTAGGATTAAGTTTCAACTAAGAAATTTTACCTTTCTCACTGCATAACAAAATAGCACCCCAAAAGCCCACCCTCTCCACATCTTATGCTTTAGAAAGTAACTATTTTATTCCTTGCATACTTTATACCAAAAGCAATACACAAAAGTAAAAAAAAAAAAAAAAGTTAAGAAAGTGGAATTTCACAGTGATGGTCAAACTCAAATGTTTTCTCAGTTTCTTTCATTAGACTTGCCCTCTAAAACACATGTAAATAAGAGGCAAGTTAATAAATTTGTTATTGAGTAAACATCTCCCAGCACTATGGTTTATCTTAAGGCAGATCTAATCACATTGCTTTTGTAAATAAATTTAAATTATTTTTGTTTTTTGCATTTAAGATTATTAGAAAATAACAGCAAATTTACTTTTCTTCTGCACAATGTATTTAATATTCCTTTAAAAGTAATAATGACAGACCTCAACAGCATATGAAAATTATAGCTGAAGAATATGTGGGCTATTATATTTCCAGTTTTCATTGTGACCTTGGTGACAAAGTCACCTGAAACATCTATCCTAGAAATCCCTATTTATTATTTATTTTGCGTGCACTTAATGTTACACTTAGTCCTATATAGAAAATAAGAAGAGAAACAGAGTCACAGTCTTCATGAAGAAAACTATTTTTATACAATGCTGAGTAATGCAAAAAGCATAAACAATTTTCTTTTCTTGGACCTGATGTTTGAGGTTCCACAAACACTCTTGAACCAGTTACTACTCTGGTAATTAATTGCCTTAGGCAAGGAAATGGATGCAACTGAGAGCAAACTTTTGGTCAGTTTCTGTTATCTATATTGCCACTGCCGAGATAACGTCTTTTTAGAAAACGGCCTCTGAATACTTCTCTAGTGTGAAGGATATGACTGCTCTGGTAGCTGTGTAGTTCACTCTAGCCAGAGGTCTCTAACAATTGCAGTGTTCATTTTAGACACCAAGGTTGAGGATTAAGGCAATGTGTTGTGGTGAACTTATCAACCCCTCATCTTAAAACCAGCGAGAATGTCATCCTTTCCCTAAGTGTCCACGCATCTCAGAGGTTCCTCCCATCATCTTCAAGACTGAGGAAAGGAAGTAATGTATGCTTTAAGAAATATAATGAAAACACACAAAAGTGGTCTCATATGAAAACAGAACTAGGCCTTTATCATCACCCTTTAAAAGCAGTTTATTGCTGTAATAAAGTTTTCTTGTTGTTTCGGTAGAACCGTGTGGTGTTATTTTATGACAGACAGTGAGCCACAGGCTACACAGGACAAGGAATTAATTGTCTTTGCTTCCAGGAATATGGGAGAGTCCAGGGGCCAGAGGACATAAATATACTTTTTGTTCTTGATGGCTTAAGATGTTTTTCTTTAATTCCACATGTCTTGTGCAAACGTTGTGGATAGGAAAATAAAGCAATCCTAAAATAAAATTTATTTTTACAGCTCATACATTAAAGACTAAACAAACAATTTACAACAGCCTTACCAAGAATGGAATATTTGGTACCTCATAAGTACTTTGTACAAGAAAATATTTTAGACAGCATAAACTATGTCAAACATAAATTTTGAGATGTTGAAATATATTCTATGCTTACTTTTGTTTATTTCTGACTGGCTTTCCAAGAATATAAAAATTTATGCCCATGTTTTTTGTAATGAAATACTCCCTGGTGAGTCAGTATTATCACCAATCATTTACGAGGTTCAGGCAGAGGAGATAATTTCATTTGATCTCCAAAATATGATCAGTAGTTATTTTTGAGAAGAACAGGGTAGAGGATGAATTAAATGATATTTAATGATAATTATTCTGTATATATGCATCTACATCATATATATATGGGGAGAGAGAGTTGTGTGTGTATCTATATGTTTTTGTGATATTAAATATGTGTCTTAGTTAATGTTTTTGATGCTATGGTAAAATGTCATGACCAGAAGCAAACTTGAGGAGGAAAGCTTTGGTTTCATGCTGATATAACTTCATTACAGTCCATCATGATAGGAAGGAAGGTCAGAAAATTAGGCCAAGAAACTGAAGGGAAGATCTAATGTAAAGACATGGAAAAAACTGCTTAATGGCTTCCTCCTCGAAGCCAGCTCAGCCTGCTTTCTTATAGCACCCATGACCACCTGCCCAGGGGTGGCTTTGATCACAGTGAACTGGACCCTTCCCCATCAAGCATCGATCAAGATACATCACAGGATTGCTTGCAGAAGGATCTTGTGGGAGCAATACTTCAGTGGACTTTCCACCTTTCCAAATGACTCTGGCTTGGACACACTGACATAAAACTAGCAAGAACATACCTATTGTTATATATTAGATATTAAATATGTAAAGACACTAGAATAGCATCAAGAATGAGGTAAATAAAGGTTGAGTTAGCTGCACATCGTATTCTGTTTGTATATGTTTATCAAATATTACTATGGCTTACTAATTTGAAAGAACAAAGTCAATGAATGCATGACTGTTCTCCATGGAAAGTTGACTGAAATTCCTCTTAAGCAATAGCTGATGTGGATTTCAAAATTTTCCCTTGTTCAGAGAAAATAGAAGACAGATATTCAAGAGTTCTTATATAGATGTTCCTCCCCAAAATTAAACATAATGAAAATTTAAACAATAATAGACTGAACACAATTAATAACTCAACAGTTTTTTTTCTTCTCTACATGATCATTTATCATATGTAACTGGCTACAATGTTTCCAAAGTATAAATTATTTGAGTTCAATTCACCTATCATTTCAGCAATTACAGATTTCATATAACCAATGATACAAGAAGGAATTTATTACTTTCCCCCAAAGAAACAGCAAAGGATGTGATTCATAAAGCTATGAGTGACTCAATGATATGAACTTCCAAGCTAAGCCAATTAACATTGATCCAAATACATTTAATCTGAATTCAGTAATGCCAACAATTCAATTAAGCCCAAGATTCAATATTTTGTAATCAAATGACATGAAATGATGCTTTATTTTGTCCCTTGCTTTCTTTTTAAAGGAGAACAGATTGTAAGCTTGGAGGTATTCCAGTTATTTAAAATATTCACTGTCAGATAAGTAGCTAACCATTGATGTAAAAAATAAGAAGGAGCATAGTACATAACATTTAAGACATATTA
>NC_022028.1:4985300-4988124 GCF_000317375.1 Microtus ochrogaster | reverse complement strand
GTTCTGAAAAACCATTGGAAACTTGAGACATAAGATACGGTAATTCTGTTTCAAGTTTATACTTTACATTTAAAATAATGCTCAATAATTTAATTTACATTTAACTGAGTATTTAACATAATGTCTCTTAGAAAAAATTAAATTTCCTATTTTGTCACAGAGCTTCAAACTTTTAAAAATCACCATATTGTAGAAGTTTTCTTATGAATAACATTTATATTTTAGAATTATCACTAAATGAACAACCCAAAGAAAATAAGAATGTAGTATTCTTTTGCCAAGGGCCTTAAGAAAGTAAATAATTCTATGCATAGAAAAGTACCATAATTCCAATATAGTATTTGGAGAGAATTTTGAAGCAAGTTCACTTCTTCAAAATGCTTTTTTCTCTATTTTACTTATTTTAAACTTAGTTTTCTCAATGAAATAATAAAAATTTATTTAATACAAATTTTCAGAAGCTGATACATGCTATGACTTAGTCTCACGGACAGAATCTCCTTAACTATAACTTGCAACTCTTTTTATATACCACCAGATAACAAAGAACAAGTTTGTACTGATGAAAATTTAATGTTAAGGAAGGGACCACCTGTTCTTACAGACACAGGGGAAGTAGGCTGTACAGTCCTGTTCAGAGTCTACCTCATACATGGATTTATTTGTGTGAGTTTCTGGACTGTACTATTTATAGCCAACCTACACTTGCAAGTAACTCTGTCCTGTGTTTTAGTCATTTTAGTAAATTATTTCATCTGAAGGAGTCTGAAATTAAGATGTCATAGGAACTACATATGTATGTCTTACATTGAAGCATGGGCAACTTGGCTGATTAATGTGCAATGCTCATACTAATTTTGGTGTTTAGTATCAGAAGTGAATTACAATATAGTTGATTGATGTTTAAGCTCAGTATAAATTTCTGTTAGTTGTTTGGAAAGAGGTATTCCTCATACATTCTCTTCTAATTTACAGCCCTAAGATTCCCACTTTATATGCCAGCTATCCTGCTTCTGCAAATTACACTTGAGTCTATATGCAAATGATACACATCTAACAGGAATCCTAATTAAGATCAAATAGAAAATTCTCCATATTTCCATCATTTTTAAGACAGAAATTTACTCTGTAATTTTTCAGTGTTAATAAATCAAAGCCTGGAGATAGTACACTTACAGAGGGAAGAGGGTTCCTTTTTTGTTGCTTAATTTCTCACTCATGCTTGAATGGGTCTAAGTGAAGACATCATGGCAGGGTGTACATACGAGGGCAAGATGGTCACCTAATGGCTTCCAGAAAGAAAGAGAGCAGAGACGGCTATAGTTCAAATGCTTCTCAAGGATGTTCCTAAGTGGCCCACCTTCCCTCTAACAGGTACCTTTGCCTTTCAACCACCTCCCCACAATGTCTTTAAAGGGAACAAAGCCTGCAACCCATGAGCCTAAAGATCCAAACTGTAGCCTCTTAGAAAGCAAGTAGCCAGACACCCAGGTTTCAGAAATATCTAAAAATATGATGCAAGGGTCTGTCATCTTTCATCACATTTGCATTTTAATTAGAACACAAAGTGATATTAACAAGATTGACTTTCTTTCATGCGTATTCACTCCATGAAGACTGGAAAAGCCAATGTTTTATTTAAAAAAATCATCCATAGGCCGGGCGGTGGTGGCACACGCCTTTAATCCCAGCACTCGGGAGGCAGAGGCAGGCGGATCTCTGTGAGTTCAAGACCAACCTGGTCTACAAGAGCTAGTTCCAGGACAGGCTCCAAAACCACAGAGAAACCCTGTCTCGAAAAACCAAAAAAAAAAAAAAATCATCCATATCTGGTCACAGTTGTGATCATGACTGGCTTACTGTGTGAGTGGTTGTGTGGTTGAATTATGAATTGTGTATCATTTCAAAATCATATACCTGCCTAACACTTTAGTTATTTTCCTTCTGAACCTCCTCTAATGATTTAGCTGGTGGCAATTTTTAAGGCTCTGAATAAACTTATTTATAATGAAGTAAAGCCATTAAATAATTAGAAAAGCTAGAATATGCTGTGGAGTTTCTGGTGATGTGAATTATCGTTAGTGCTTGTCATAGACACAAAGAGTTTCTGCAACTAATACTGATAACGTCACTATTTTTAGAAGAATGCATAAAGAAAATGTGGTATAGTGATACATTTATAAAGAGGATAATGTTTCAAGGAAAAATTTTTCAACACCTTCACATAGTTATTCCCTGTCTCTGCTAACCAAGCTTTGGAGCAATCACCAAAATTACAGGTTGTCCATGTAAGGGACTCTGCTTCACTGCAGGTAATCAGAGGAGCCCCTATTCCAACTTGTCTCTCTCAGACTTGCTACTCAGCTGACAATCAATCTGTGTGCATTTCAGATTTTAATAGAGGAGAATCTGACATGCCTAAACTTCCAGCTTTCTGTGTAAGGAGTTGGAGAGGATGTTGCTGAGAGCTGTGAAAAATCATCCTAGGCCTGAGGTCCGTAAGGTGATTTGCAGGGGGAAAGCCTTACAGAGCCTGTAAACTAGGGTGAGCTTTTACTCACCTCCTTCAATTTTCCCTTTATTCTTAAAGGAGTCAGAACACACAACGGGTCTTCTGGGGAAGACAGAAAGAAGTAGCCCATGTCTCCAGACCTCTTAGGGTGACCACTGCATTTGAGCAACTCAATTCATTTTAGTCTGCTTTCCACAGTTTAACCTCATATAAGGTTGATGGCCGCTTAATTTACAATATTGAATTGAAAGGGGGAAGGAAAGGGGAAAAAACAGAGAAAGCGAGAGGGAGAGAGAGACAGAGAGAGAGAGA
>NC_022028.1:4984641-4985200 GCF_000317375.1 Microtus ochrogaster | reverse complement strand
AGAGAGAGAGAGAGAGAGAAGAGTCAGAAACAGACAGGCAAAGTTAAACCACCTTCTTTCTAGTAAGGTGACTTACTATGTATTCATTATCTGAAACTAAATTCTTTTTCATCAACATCATCTTTAACTCTTTCTCGAAATGCATATGTTAACCGGCACCAACATACAATTCTTACCGCAGATATCATAATTCTGTGATGCCAAAAATATAACTCACCTTTTCCAGTTGTCTATCTTTGCTTTTTCCTTTTTACCCAAAATTCTGCATTTGGTCATCAACTGTGCAGAATATGACCTTTCTCCCAAGGATACTCAGCATTTCTTACATCACAGCTTTTGAGAGCATGGCAACTCCCCTACTATTTAGGTCATTTATTGTCTTTAGCTAACGATGATGAGTTTAGCTTACAGATGATTGTATAATATGTCTTGTCTATGTTTTTAGGTTGTTAGCTTTTAAGGTTTTAAAATACTTTAAAATATTAAAAATTTGGCTTTTAAGGTTTTAAAATACTTTGAAATCGAGGATTATACATCTTAGGTACTAACACACACACAC
>NC_022028.1:4975485-4983966 GCF_000317375.1 Microtus ochrogaster | reverse complement strand
AGTCCAGCTGGCCTTGGTGAGCTCCCAATAGATCAGCCCCATTGTCTCAGTGGCTGGGTGCGCCCCTCGTGGTCCTGACTTCTTTGCTCATCTTCTCCCTCCTTCTGCTCCTCATTGGGACTTTGGGAGCTCAGTCCAGTGCTCCAGTGTGGGTCTCTGTCTCTATCTCCATCCATCACCAAATGAAGGTTCTATGGTGATATGTAAGATATTCGTCAGTATTGCTATAGGATAGGGTCATTTCAGGTTCCCTATTCTCAGCTGCCCAAAAGACTAACTGGGGACATCACCATGGGCTCCTGGGAGCCACTCTAGGGTCAAGTCTCTTGTCAACCCTAAGGAGGATCCCTTAACTAAGAATTGTGCTTCCGTGCTCCCCTGTCCTACCTTCCTTTATCCCAATCCTCCTGTTTCCGCAAGTTCCCCCCTCCTTCCCTTCTCCCTTTTCTCTCCCCATCTCCCCTTACCCCCATCCCACCCCACCCCCAAGATCCCAATTTTCTCCCCGGCAATTTTCAGACAGTTAGATTTAACTAAGCCTTTGCTGCTCCACCCTACTGAAGTGTTTGTCTTTATCAACTTTGCCCTCTTTCTGCCCTCTTTGCCCCAACATGGTTCCTTCTGTGCTTCAGACAATACAGCAAAGTGTCTCAAGTCATGCCAAGCAGATGCTGTTTTTCTCAATGTCATCAGATTAGGAATAAACACACCCCCTCCCTGCCCCCCCCCGCCCAAGTTCTGAATGTAGAGACCCAGGCATTTCCCTGCCTCTCACCTGCTTTTAGAGTCATTTGTCTCTGAGATGGTTTTTACATAATACCTCTACCTCTTTCTTTCCCAAACACAGTTCCTTCTCTCTGATTTTTGATTCCATCAGATAATTAAATTCCCCCTCAGCTCTAGAGAAAAAGAAAAAAAGAGTTCATGGAACTATTTCATTATTATCAGCCCCCTTTCTAGATTATTCAATTTGCTGCAGGATTTGTCAGCATTGCTTGAGGAGGAGAAAGGAACCTGTCTGGCAGCTTATGTGCTTAGTTTTCTGAAAGTAATGTTTACTTCTGGAATTATGTAAACTCTCTAATTATCCTGTTATGGGTAGATTGTAATAGTGTCTGACTTCATCCTATGTTTTTCTGACATGAAAAAAATGTTAGAACAATCTTTCAAATAGAGGTATAAGTATATATAAAGAGAATGTGGTATTTATAAAAGACAACCTTGGGAATATTAAGTATCTTGTGGTTTTTCCTTTGCTGCTTAAACTCATTACAAGAAGAATATATAATGAAATGAAACACTGAATCAGTATTTCATGAATATACCACTGTGTAATTTCTAAATTCCCAGACATAAACATTTCAAATGACTACCAGTAAAAGAAATCATATTAGGCTAAGTAATTATCTTAATTTTAAGTAAGTTGTTAGGAATGTAGGGATATTTATTCTACTGATTAATTAAGACTACATGCAAATTAATATATCATGTGTAAAAGTAATTTTTCAGATGGAACTCATGATGATAAGGAAACTGAATAAGACCCAAGAGTGCACATGCACAGCAAATTTAATAAAATTAGGAATGGGTAAATCAAGTCCTGTCACCCTATCTCCTAACCCCCACCGTAGTCCTCATTGTTTTTTTTTTTTTTTTTTTTTTTTTTTTGTTTTGTTTTCCTTTTTTCTGAACTCTCTCAAGTTGTGCACATAACTGACTCTGGGTAGATTTTCCAACTGTACAACCTCTCACTACCTCTTCCCTCCCTGTGCTTCAGCTTCCTTGATGGCTTTCAACATATGAAGCTTACTTCTACACTGTTTCTCCTGTGCCTACGACCTGCCTGAGGATCATCTATCCTGCATCATTCTTCCCGCCCCACTGCCCTGCCTTCTCAGCAATATCCCTGGGAAACTGCAAATCAAAACCAAGATATTGGTTGTTAGTTTTTTAAATAATAAGATCCTGTTTAACCACCACATGCCATACCATACCACATGTGCTTCTGGACAGAGAATATACAGAATTTGAATTTCTTGGTCTTTCATATCCTAGCAATAAATGTGAATTAGTTTAGTGCTTATATAGAGAGGTAAATGTGTAAATGTTACATGCAAATGAATGATTAACAAATGGACTTGAAATATTTGATGGGGCATTGAAGGGATCACGGCATTTAAGTTGATATGGAAAAGGCTAAGGTTGATTTAATTAAATTCATAGTTGTGCTGAGTTGGGAACACTTCATTTATGATGCTTACCTTTGCATTGTGTGTTGAAAGAGTTTTTCATGATAAGGATGAGTTTACTATATATTCACGTGTCTTATTCCCAGTATACACTACTGTATATCATCTGGTTTATATATGACCATTACTAGGCTTTTGGGGACATTAAATATTAGGATGGTGACAAATTTGTGAGTATGCCAAGAAAAGGTTCAGATATGGTGTTTTATACTTAAATCTGCTCTTCTTCATTTGCTCATACAAAATTTTACCAAGGGTAATACTGATACAAGTATTAAATATATTTTAAAATACATTGTGAATAATATTTTATAGAGCATATAAATCAAATATTAACACTATGCTGGTATCTTTCATATTTTGTTTTGTTCCAAAAGAATAGTAATAAAAATATATACAATGATAGGTAGGTGATAGATTGATAAAGAGATAGATGTTATATAGATAAATGATTGATAGATCACATGAACATTCATACACTTATATGACAATGGTAATTTTAATTCTTTGGCATACTGAGTTATTAGATGATAAACTAATTAACACCACTAATTTTCGTCTCAGAATGACTACATTTTAAACCTGACTTTGTCACTTTTACTCTTCTTTGAAACTTAGAGTAATTATCTTATCCTCAGTTACCACTCTCTGGGGTTGAGGGGCATCCTCCAGCAGCACAGGGCTTTGGCAGGAATCCACCTAGTTGGTGAGGCTAAACTTTTCTGAGGAGTGTTAGGGAAAATGGCACACACAAACTCTCTCAGTAGTTTCCTTCTTTATTCTCTCTCTCTCTCTCTCTCTCTCTCTCTCTCTCTCTCTCTCTATCATATTTTTATAGCTTTTATACTCCAACAGAATCTTCTAGGCAGTACAAGAGTCAAAACAGTTGCATTCCAGCTTTCAAATGAATGATTAAGGTAAAAAGCTATTTTTCATCTCCATCACATGATTAAACATTTTATGTGTTACAGGTGAAAAACTAATTATCCCAAGAATCCACACACATTCATACCCAAGTAAATTCTTATAGATTAACCATGTGGGCAAGGAAGGTGTTCTTGTCAGGTCTTTTAATGTCAGGCTGTATTTTGCAGTTACAAAGAAAGGGCCAATTACTTTATTACTTATCTTGAAAGGTAATCTTTTATGGAATCTTAAAGGAATAGCAAACCTAAATTTATTATATATAAAAAAGAATTGGTCTGCTCTACTTTAAAACTTTAGGTACATACCTATTCATTAATAGTTTTGTATTGTTTAGATAGTAGATAGATAGATAGATAGATAGATAGATAGATAGATAGATAGACAGACAGACAGACAGACAGACAGACAGACAGACAGATATCAGGAGAACAAGAGCAAAAATGGTTATAAGGAATCCATCATCACCTTTGGTCATCAACCAAACCTAGCAAGAAGAGTGCATCATCCAGTAATAGTTGGGCTGCTTTGTTCTTGTTCCTTGATCTTAAAAAGTTGCACACTCCACTATGAGCCTTTCTAAAACTTTAGATTGTCTCCTTGGATTTTTCACCTCCAAGTTATTTAACATAAAGAACTTGGTCTAACTTTGTTATTTTCAATGCTTTGTTTCAGCTGTGATTCACTCTGAGACCTGTGAACACATCTCCTGACATTTAGGTTAAAAAAAAAATTAAACTAGCTGGACTACAGAGACTCAATTGTTAGTCATGAACTTGAGCTACAATCCCTGCATCTCTTTAGGTGAGACCCGCAGACTCTGACTGGGAAACATATCCTTGTATTTCCTTTTATTCATCAAAACTCTGTATAAGCTATCATTATTATTATCAAAGTAGACAGAACCGCTTAGAGAGGGGACGTCTTCATGACTATCCACAGGTAAAATTTTCCAGTAATAATGTGTTTCTGAGAGATAAACACATTATATTACAGGCAATGGAGAGCTCCTCACATCTACTCACACTACACTGGCTACCGGTGAAAGAGCTGCAGAAAACATGGAAAGGCAGAGCAGAAGCAAAAGACATTCCAGGGTCTGCAGTCCCGTGGCTGTGCCTAAACGAGACTGGCCCATCAGAGGAATCTTTCTGATGGGATGACACCTGGAACATCAATTGCAACTAATAGTTCTTCTGGCATGGCCAACTGCAACCAATGAGGCCCAGTTCCTTATCTACAACATGACGATTTCTATACTCTTAGACTTTGCAAATTTCGTAATATCAAAGCCATAGATCAGAAATTTGTTTATACTGTATTTTCAATACATATTAGGGGATTACATTTTTAACATGTAAATTTGATATTTAAAAAACTGATAAATTTCAGGAGAAATTCTTCTATAGTTAGTGTTTAACTTTGACATTTCCCTTTCAATTTCTATGTTTGATTCAAGAATTCATGGTTTACAAAGAAACAATGATGATTAAATAAGAGCTTCAGCTGGTCACACAAGAGCAGCTGGCTTAATTTTCACAGGACTGTTAAATTATTGGAGCAGTTTCTCATGGAAATGACTTCAGCGCAGCTGAAACACAAGCCTGTGAAAGGCCTAGAGACCATGGATTGGAATAATTCCATGCAAAGCAGAGCATGGCTTTTTTTCTTATATTGCTACATTCTGGTCTGCAAAACCTCTGATAAGACACTTGTTTGCCCTTAAAAAGAGAATTAAGAACTCACTATTGTGACACATTTTTTTTCTATAAGGAAGAATCTGTTTTAGTAAATAGAAATAGTTTTATTTCTCAAAAAATTAATCAAAGTCCATATGCGCAGGTGAAAACCCATGGCAAGATATAAACACACGCACATCTGTGTGAGCCTTCTCGGGTCCTTTCCTACACACACATCTGCCCAAATGCTTTGCTTTTTAAGATTCTTTTCCCTAGTTTTAATTTTTCCTTGGTTTTCAAGAATTTCTTATATTATTTCTTTATTCATATTACTAACACCTCTCCCTCTCTTCCTCCATGTCTTCTATCTTCCCCAAACCTGTCTCAAATGTGACGAACATCAATAATTATTACATAAGTATATTTATGTTTGTTATGTGTGTGTGTGTGTGTGTGTCTACGTGTGTGTACAGCCTACTAACTCTTCTTTAAGCATTACTGACATGTGATGTGGTTAGAGCCAACCACTTGGGATTAGATAGTGTGTCATCGGGCTTGACCCTGGAGGAAACTGATTCTCCCTCTCACACCCCCACTGCTTGCATGTAGCTCTTTATTGAGAGGTGGGGGTCCTATGAAGTCTTTCCCATCCCTGATGGCATGCTGACTGGTTATCATGTGGATCTTGTTTACATAACCATATTGTTGAGATTCCATGAGTGTGTCTTCCCTCACAGCAGATGTTCTGGTCCCCTTCTGTGATGTCCCCTAAGTCTTTAGTGTAGGAGTTGTATTGTGTGCTAACTGGGGCTATGCACCCACAGTAGCTTATTCTCTGCATTTTACCAGATGTGGTTCTTCATAGCAGTCTGCCCTTCCTTATCACAAACCTCTTAACCATATGATAAAATACATTGCTAGTGTGATACTCAATTTCTGAACTAGGCAATAAATGTCAATGTTGTTATTTTCTTTTTTCAACATAGTCAACTTCTATTTTTTTCAAATTTAATATAATTTTTATTGGTTCTTTGAGAATGTCACTTCATTCACCCTAACCCCACTTATTTCCCAGTCATTCCATGTCTGCTGCCCACCTTTGTAACCTACATTCAGAAGCAAATAATAATAACAACAACCAACTTTGTTCCTTCATTTGCCCATCACCTACCCGTTCATCATAGTGGTATTGGGATCCACCTTCCCTGTGCTCAGGCCTCGAGGGCCAGCTCTCCCATGCCACTAGGGCTGGTGAGAGCTCTCCCTGTGTTAGCAAGGGGTGGAGCCAGATCAGCACAGCTCTAAAACAAAACATGACTTTAGGCAGCAGTCCAGATACTGGGCATCAGCAAGGACTTTGGTGATAACATTGGCCATGGACATCAACACAGACCTTGGCTGCAATAGGGTCATGAACCCAAACATGGCCCTTGGCAGCAGCACAGGTATGGACAGGGCTCCAGGTACAGGCCACTTCCATCAGCGTGGTCTTCACTGTTATAGCATCTCCAGTTCCTTCTCTCTGCACAGCCAATGAAGTGCTCTGCTTCTCTTTCTCTCCCCTTCTCCATCACACATTTACTCATCATAGTACCCTCCAGCAATACATCTTTGGCAGCCATCTTCTGCCCACTTGTACTGCACAGTTGTCTCTCAGTTAACATCTCTTAGAATGGCTAACATTAGAAAATTTCAGGATGCAATGTCTCATCTCTCCTCATTTATGTAAATGTTCTTCCCCATCCTAAAACCCTGCTTAGTTCTTAAATTCAGAATCTATCTTTGGAAATAAGGAAAGCTATTTTTGTTCTTACTTCCCTTTCTGTCAGGAGGAGCTCATTTAACTAAAGGGGAATTTAAGGGAAAGATTGCACCTGCTGCCCACTCAGCCTATGCTAATGCCCTCCCGTTTGTATGCTCCTCCTACTGTTACAGACACCCAACAAACCTACTCCATTTGGTGACAAAAAACATTTCTGATCTATTGCTTGCTGTCTCTGGCTCTGTTAGTTATGGTTTGTGTCTTTTCTCCAAAGTCTAGGAATTCAGCCAGCATGAGTGGGAAGGCATCAGGGGTGATGGTGACTGACTTAGATGTGTGGGTGACTTCTTGAGGGAGGTTGGCATGAGCACTCAGTTTTGCTAAACCTTTAACAGGTGCAGCTAGATTTATGGATTGAGTTTTCTACACATGATAAACATTTTTTTTCAAAGTTGTGTAAGGGGATTACATAGACCAATGGTGCAGTGTTCTCAGCTGCTATGTGAATATTCTTCCTCTCCCTACTCAGATATAAACTCAGAAGGATATTTTTGAGGCAATATAAGTTAAACACCAGCTTATTATTTTTAGAATGTTGTCATTGTTATTGCGTTTGGCCAAACATATGTGATTCTATACACATAAGAACTACATTCCTGAAAGGTGCTCTGCCCCTTTCCAAAGCCCTGCTTCAATTGCTGCATTTTCTCATCTGTCCAGCACCTGTGAATCACAGGCAGTTTGTAGAGTTTGAGTTTAAGAATGCCCTAAAGAGCTTTATTTCATTTGTTTGTTCATGATTTTCTCTGGAATTATAATGAGTTATCTGCTTTTATGACAGTGATTGCTTCTTTTTCTATATTTCTGTTCTCCCAGCTATAGGTTAAAAGGCAACAGAATGGATGTTCTGACTGTGTTCTTTACTCCAGGGTGATAACATTTTTTTCAGAAATATTCTTTGAAGTACTGGATTAATGGATGATAGATGGAAGCAAAAGGAAGCAGCCTTTTCCACATATTGAGTTTACTCTTTTCAAAATTCTGGTTCTCTTTTGGTCACATGAAATGGTTTTGAAGTAAACAAGAGAGAAAATGTCATCCAGCTAGACATTTGTAAAAAGACCACTTGTATAAACAACAATTGTATTTTTAACATGACTGACTAGAAAACCACCTTGTTTTAGAGTGTATACAGCTTTAGATGTTGAAATTTTTTTTCTATTTCTTCAGTTCTTAATAATTCAGTGGAAGATTGCATTGAATGTTGCCATATCACTTCTAATTTTGTATATTTCACTGTCATTAAGTGATGATTTTGGAGGACTACAGTTTACAAGTGGCATGTTTTCTAAAGACTGTATGTTTCCCACATTCATCAGGTCTTCAGCTTGTGGTGTTAGTAAGAAATTAAGGCTCCTATAAGAGATGAAGCCTAGTATGGGAGACTTCCTTTGTGAGGATACTTGGACTTTAGCCACTGTTCTCTCCTTTTGCTTCCTAGCTACTGTAAGGTGGAGACTTCTTTTGTGTCTCCTAGACACAGCTCTTTCTTTTTGCTTCCTAGCTCCTGTGAGGTGGGAAGCTCTGTGATAACTACCAACATTATATACCATGTTGTTCCACCAAAAGAAACCAAAACAAAGGTATCCTATGATGACAAGCCGAAAATTCTCTGTTGATGATTCACAATAAACCTCTCCTGCTTTTAATTACTGTCAGACATTTTGATGTAGAATAGAAAGGTATTGAAATAGGATTGCTTAAAAAAGAACCTCCAAATAAACTTTTTAAAATTATGAATTATAATTTTATGAATAAAACAGACATTTCCGGTATCCTAAGTAATATGTACATGGCTGATAAATTA
>NC_022028.1:4974264-4974996 GCF_000317375.1 Microtus ochrogaster | reverse complement strand
AGGACCTTGGTCCATGCATCACCTTTCCAGCCACACCTTTTCCTGCTGAGCTTCTCATTGCTAGAAGCTAGTCAGTGTCATGTGGGCAGGTCAAGTGAAGAAGCTCCTATGGATGTATCAGTCAACTGTTATCAGTAACCACTAGTTAAATGAATGATGATGCTATCAGATGATTCACCCCACTATTAGAAAACCTACCAGCAGTATTTCAAACATGCCAGCTGATGTATATGCCAAAGAATGTCTTCTCTCAGATACTTTCCAAAATAAAGATCTGTGAGCAAATAAATCGTTGCAGTATCCATATACCTTCATGCCAGGGGGTGTTTTATGCAGCTATAGATACCTGAAGCAGGTAGTATTTACTATTTCCTCTGAAAAGTACTGTCTATGAATTAAATGTGGAATACTGAAGACAACTACTTGGTAAATAAATGCATTTGGGAAGAGGCAAGGCACATCAACTATAAATTTGGAAAAGTGTGCATATCTTCTTTCAAAAATAAATTATAATCCAGCTGTTCTATATTGTAACAGATTTTATAGCTCTGGATTCTAATAAGGGGTATGAGAATTCAAGTGGGGATTATTATTCAAATTATATATAATATTTTTATTCTTTCTTCAATAAATCTTCAACTTTATTAGTTCTTGATAGTTGGATATATCACAGAATAGAACCCAGACAGTCATCTTGACTTTAACTATAACATTTGTCTTATATTTAAATTC
>NC_022028.1:4968852-4973702 GCF_000317375.1 Microtus ochrogaster | reverse complement strand
CAAATACCACTATTCATGTTAAATTTTGCTGCTTTCAGATCATACCAATGTGCATGTCATATTGGGATATTATTTTGTTTTTAGTAGAAAATTAATTGTAAATGTGGCAAAATATTCTATATGCTTTTTTTTCCAAATAGAATTTTTAAATAATCATTTTTATCAACCAGTCTATAAAAATACCTTTTTCTTAAAGCTAGAAGTCCATGGAAAATGTCAGATTGCAAATGAACAAGACAGTCACATGTTTTGTCAAAATCGGTAGAATGCCTAAGAAATGTGGAATGCATTACTGCAATAAAAATGGCTATGGGTTAGGTAGCCAAGTGTTCTTGTCAAAACTTGAGAAATCTTTAAATTGGGAAGCATCTTCAGAAGAGTGTCTATGATTGCCTTACTTTCAGGGCAAATAAAATGATATTTGGCGAAGAAGCAGGAACCTTTGTTTTACTGGCTAGAAAAAGCTAAAGTTAGACACCAAGATACACCTACATGGAGCATTTCTGGTAGTTCAAGTGGACTGTTAACAGAAGTTAAGGCAAACTGAGTGTTAAAAATAGGCCCAGGTAGTAAGAGATTCTGTATTCAGAGCATGGGATTTTAGAATAATATTTTAACCTCATTTTACTGTCATTAGAAGTTCTGATTTATTGATTTTACTTTTTAATGTCCAACCATTTTAATAAACCCCTGCTGTAATTGCTTCTGAGTCATTGTGGAAAACATTATGAAAACCTGTATTTTGTTTTTGTTTGGTTTACTCCCAGAAACATGCTTTTCCTAAGATATACAGAGTCTGTCTCTGTATATGGTACCTACACATACCTTTTCCTAAGATATACAGAGCCCGTCTCTGTATATGGTACCTACACATACCTTTTCCTAAGATACACAGAGTCCGTCTCTGTATATGGCACCTACACATACCTTTTTCGGTCAACAAAAGAATAAAATTCACTTGGCATAGTCTCACATAATTGTTCTAGTCCACCTACCAATCTGAGTTTTTCTCTGCACTCAGGAAAAGGAAGTACTCTAGTTTCCCTTCTGTTGTTCTATTAAATTATACTGACCAAAGTAAGCTATTTAGTTGGAGGAAAGGATTTATTTGTCTTATAATTATAGGACACAGTTATCAGTGAGGAAATTCAAGGCAGAAACTCGACAGGAACCTGTAGGCCGGCTTGCTGTCTAACACCGCATTACCTACCACCTAGGAACTCATTTCAAAGTTAAGCAAGAACTGCAAAAAAACACATGCCTTGCAAGCTTCCTTAGATTGCTAAGGACCACCTGCCTAGTGAACAGTGCATCCATCCTACAGTAGGCTGAATCCTCTTACATTAATTAATAAGATACTCCTCCACACTCATGCCCACAGACCAAGCCCACAATTGAAGTTCCCTTCCCAGATTTTTCTAGTTTGTGGCAAATTGTCACTTAAGCAAACCAAACAAAAATAATCATATTAATTTACTTAATTTGCATGACATTGAAGTCACTCTTTCTCCAGGAGGTTATTCTCTAAGGGAAGAGTCACACTTGATCAAAATTCAGGCAAAGGAAAGGATAGAAGCCACCAGTCACGTGAGCGCTGGATTCCCTTTTCTCCTTCAGGGTGGTAAATGAGCTTGAATTGTCCTAGTCTACTGGCATCTTTTAACTAAAGCTGACACAGTTACATTTACTCATATACAGTTTCTCTTTAGCCATATAATGATCGCGGGAACTTTATCATAAAGATGGCTGAAGAAAAAAAATTCAGCTACTCCATAAAAGAACCTGACACTTCTTCTTGCTAGTTGTTTGTTGGCACAGAATGAACATTTACCATTTAAGTTCAAAGCATTTATTAGACATATGATCTGTAGGTAAGTAACTTTTTAAATAAAAATCAATTTTTTTCTTCTTTGTGGACACAAATTTCATCATGTATTTTTAAACACTATTGAATATATGAGAAATCATAAAAATGCAAAGAAGTTAAATAGCAAGAACTTTAACCTTACACAGGAATAAAACCAGTAAATATAAGTATAAAAATAATGTATATGAGATTTTCTAACATATCTTATCACAACACAGAAAGGAAATTACAGTGGTTGTGTGTTATGTAACATCAAAGCTTTTCAAGGGAGAACCTATAATTTTAGTACACTACAAGTCTTTCATTAAAACTGTAACAAAGAAGTGTTAAAGCAATATAAAATTGTCACAGGAACAGGTAATAATATCTGTGATCAACCAGAAATGTGCTTTGTCAGATTACTATCTGTAGATTAGTGTTGATGTCAATTCTACAAGGAATTATGTAAATGAAGTTCAAATAGATTGACCAAAACAACATTTGAAAGAACAAACCATGGATAAAAATGCTAAATCAGAAAAAGGGAAAGGGTTGGAGACATGCTCAGAAGTTAAGAGTGATTGCTACTCCTTCAGAAGACCCAGGGTCAGGTCCCAAAACACACATGATGACAAAATAGTATAAGTTACTTCAGTTCTAGTGGACCCAACACCCTCTTCTGGCCTCTACAGACAAAGTACCCATATGGTACACAGAAATACATGGAAAAAAAAACAACAATGCCTTAAAAAGAATTTTTTTAAACTGAGTTAGAACATGGGGAAAAGTCAGGTGTTCTCTGTAGGTACATAAAATTCAGAATTCAGTGATATGCAAACACGAGATTTACTACAACTTTTAAAAGTCAAAATTAATGTAGAAATTGTAGTAAACAAAACATAAAACTATAAACCAAAATTATCTTACCCCAATCTACTGCTGGTTCCAATAAAATTTTATTATAAAAATAAAAATTGTCCACAGCACTGTCTTGATCAATTTTGATGTTATTAAAGTTGTGCCCCTGACTGCAGGTTATGAGTTGAATAGCCACTTCACCATAATTGAAACAGTCTTATTAAAAAGTTTGTGCATATGGTTCAACATTAGAATGCTTTTCTTTTTTATTGGATACAGATTATTTTTTCTCATACAAAATGTCCTGGTTATTGTTTCCCCTTCCTCTGTTCTTCCCAGCTCCTCCCCACCCGCCTTCCTTTCTAGGTAAACTCTCTTTCTGTCTCTCCTTAGAGAAGAATGTGCTTATAAGAGGTAACAACCCAAAAATAACAAAATAAAATATAATAAGATGAAGTAAAAAATATCATATTGAATTTGGAAACAGCAACCCAAGCAGAGGAAAAGAATCCTAAGAGTAGGCCAGGGACCTACTCTTCTTCACATTCAGAAGTTCTGTAAAAATACTATACTAAAAGATAATAACATATAATATACAGAAGACCTGATGTAGATCCATGTAGACTCTGTTCTTGCTGGATCAGTCGCTGGGAGTTTATATGCACCTTGATTAGCAGATTTGGGGGATATTGTTCTCCTGGTGTCCTCTATACCCTCTGGTTCTTCTAATCGTTCTGCCTTATCTTCTGTGGTGTTTCTTGAGTTCTAAAGAGGGGTGATCTAACTGAGCTTTCCAATTTATACTGCCTCCACATAATGTCTTGCTGTGGTTCTTTGCATCTGTTGCTATCTGCTCCCTGAGCATCTGTTGCTAGCTGCTTCTCTTCTCTGATAATAACCAAATAAATAAGGCATTGATCTATTGAGTATAGCAGAATTTCATTAGTAGTCATTTTTATTAATACTTTTTTTTTGGCGAGTATTGTCTGGTCTGGTTTCTGGGCTATCTAGTCTCTGATTCTTAGTTATACAAGCGGTGTTTCATAGGGGTTCATGCTAGTGACGTGGCCTTAAGTCAAATTTGATATTGGTTGGCAGCTTGCACAAGTTCTATGCCACCATTGCCCTATCATATTTTCCAGGCATGACAGATTGTAGGTCAAAGTTTTTATGGCTGGGTTTATATTTATGTTTCTCTTTTGATAGCATACAGAGTACCTCTCTGCACCAAAGAGACTAGAAGTCAGTCCTGCTCCTGAAAGCCTCAATGTTTAAGGTGTTGATGCACAACATACTCCAATGAGTGGTTGCTTTGTATTTTCTTATAAATTGTTAGGCCAAATATTTGTCAGATCATTCAATATGAATGCCATTTTTAAAGAGTTTGTTAAAAATCCAAATATCTGGAATGTAACTTTACTCTAATTATTTTTGTTATTATAGAAGGATGTTAAAAATGATTTTACATACATTAGAGATTTAAAAAAATCAAAGAAACTGAGTTTTTGATGTGTGCAGAGGGCTCAACCTCTGTTTTCAAGATGGCACATAAATGCTACATCTACCAGAGAGGGAGGGAGGAAGAGAGAGACAGAGAAAGAAACAGAGACAGAGAGACAGAGAGAGAACTATTCCTCAGAGGTTAGAAGAACAAGAGATAGAACTCATCTCTATTAACATTTCTATAGTAATTCTAATATATTCCCGAGGACAGAACTGCCAGGAAATGAGTACATCTCATCAAGGCTGAAATCCCAATACGATCTCATTGGATTGAATTTCAGTATAGGTTTTGGTGGGATGAAATATCAAAACATGGACAACCCTAACCCAATGAAAACTTCACTGGGGACAGGGTGTCACTTTCAAATAGAATTCATGAAGTTAAAATCATCAGGAGATTAAGTTTAAGACAATATCTATTGCTCAAATGAATTTTAGGTGAACTTTTCATTTCCTAGATTTACTCTAAACAAAAGCCTTCCTGTCAAAGTTTGTTAACAGTTATTATGTCTAATTCAGTGCCTTAAAGGGCCCTTTTTCTTCAGACATGATAGCTAACCACATCAAATATGAGCACAACTAAATTACTCTTTTTCCTCAAAAACTGCATCAACAAATTTCTATATCATGAAGTATTTTCTTC
>NC_022028.1:4964542-4968752 GCF_000317375.1 Microtus ochrogaster | reverse complement strand
TGTGTGTGTGTGTGTGTGTGTGTGTGTGTTTTAACTAGGGAAAAGTACAAAAAAATATCAACTACTTTATTTCTATTTTATGGATATCCTTTATTTTGTTATTTGTCATTAGATTTAGTGGTAAATACTTGAAATAACCCAAACAAAATCAAGTGCATGTTTCTCTTGTGAATTTTAAGATGAGTCTTGGCATAAGATGTCTCAGATGACTGTTGATAAAATAAAAATGCAGCTATGAAGATAGACTACTAAAGACAAATAAAAGATCAAAGAAATACTAAGTATAAACATGCAAAATCTAGAATATATTGTTTTTCATTGAGTCTTTAGGAGAATACAGTGAGCTTATATATAAAAACTATATTTTAAACCATGGGTATAAAAATCCTAGAAAGTTCTATTTTAATGATATATTTGATTTTAAAATAATGGCCTGGATCACTTTAGAGTCTGTGAAGGCCTTATACACGATTCAGAGAAGCAAATCACTATGAAGAAATTATATTTTAATGGTATTTTAGATTAGCATTGAATATTTGATTTTTAAGGTCGGAATTAATACAGAAATTACAACTAACCAAATATAAGTATACAAACCTGAATTATTCCACTCCAAACTACTTCCAGTTTCAATAATAGTTTATTTGCAAAATCAGAATTTTGTCAATGAACATATACATATGTGTATAACCAAGTATATCTGTGATTTTAACATAGTGGTTACATGTATCAGTAGATCTTACGCAATGTCAACAGCAATCCTGAGGGCAGTATAAACCATGTTCTTTGAAGAACATTTGAAGAAATTGAAGAAAGATTATGAATAAGGCATATTATGATATATTTGTATAAAAAGCTGCAGTGCAGGGTGACCAAAAACTGGCTACAGTAACTTAGAAAGACACAGGATGTCAATTGAAGGAAAGATTTCAAAAGTCATTCTTAATAAGTGAGAAACGGCCTTAGAACTCAAGAAGAATTATTTGGAGATTATACTTCTCAAACTACCAATAGTAACATAGACTGACATCAAACTCAATTATCTTCTTTCCTCATTTTCGTCAGCCTGTGCCACCATAACCAACTCAGTCCAATCACTATGGAAGTTAAGATAGTTTCTTAAAAACAACAACACAAAAACTAAATAGTTATCTTCCATCTAACCAACTGTTCCACTCTTGTACATTCATAAGGGACTCCAGCCAACAAATTACAGAAATGCTTGTACTTCAAGGTTTACATTATACCCTTGACAATAGCTAAGTAACTGAATTATTGTATGTACCCAATAACAGTGTATAAGCTCAGCGAAATTTTTTTCAGCCATAAATAATAATGAAGTCATGCCATTTTCATAAAAATAGATAAAATAGAGGCTAACTCTATAAAGTAAATTAAGCCAAATTCAGAAAGACAGTATTATTTTTATACTTATTGTTATTAGAGCCTCTGTATATGGTGTCATGTAGATATATGTGATGTGGAAATAGAAGCAAAAGTGTCTAGGAGAAGAAACGGAACAAAGAGGAGGGAGAAGTCAGAGTAAATCAAAAGTTAATATCAGAACATACAGTATAGAAATGTATGAAAACTTAAATAAAAATAGTGTTGTTTAAAAATAAAATGCTACCAGAAAATAAAGGTAAACACCAACCCAACTACAAACCTGTGTTTCTACTGGTGACTTGCCTGTAAGATCTGCCTATGCAATAGTGGCCCGAAAGTTGTGGAAGTAACCAACCACTATCTGATGGAATTTAACTCCACGCCATGAGATAGAACCATGCCTAACACTGCTCAGATGTTCAGGACCCTGAGTCTAGATGAGCCATGAACCTAAGGGAAATCAAACATGAAAAATGAGAGGAACCAATGTTGGGCACCAGATAAAGAAGGAGGCAGAATGACCTCCCACACCACAAACACTACGGTTCTCCTAAAGGAACATAGCGATAAAATAATATTCTCATAAATCTCTGTTTTTCTCAGCCTTCACCAGGGAATCGTCAGTAGATCGGAACAAATACAAAGACCCACAACTGGACAGTGGAAAGAGAATGAAGGCAATTAGAACATTCAGTCCTAAATGGGACACTTCCATCAAATACCTCCCCTCACGACTCAGGGAGCTCTATGGGAGGGGTGATTAAAAGATTGTGAGAACCAGTGAGGACAGAAGACGCCAAGGAAACAAGGAACAGACATAACAGGGCTAAGGCACAAATGAACTCACAGAGACTATGACAGCTTACAGTGGTCTAAGCCAAATAGGGTGCCAGTGTTGAGGGTGGGAGTGGACAGATTAAGCCCCACCTCGACCCAGAGCTAATTCCAATTAGTTTACTCCAACAGAGTCACACTGGCTATACAAAACAAATTTAAGAGGTCCCATGTCCCATATTCAGTAGTTCAGGCAAACAAAAAAAATGAACTCTGCTATGTTTCTGGAGGTTTTTTGCTTTCTTTTTCTGTTTTGTTTTTGTTTTTTTTTCTTTTTGTCTTATAATACATTGTCTGGTCTTTGTTTAAACCATAAAAGTATTTTATATTTTCCTTCTATATTATAGTTTCTGATTTTGTGTTTTATGAGATTTATGCATGAGTGTGAAAGTGTGAGTCTTTGCATCTATCTGTGTTTCTTGTGTTTTTCTTTGGCTTTTTTTCTGTTTGTTTTGCTGTATTCTGGTTTGTTTTTATCTTAGTTTATTGTTCTTAGATGTCTGTTTGATTTTGAATGAAAGGCAAAAAAGATGTGAATTTGCTTGACTGGAGAGGAAGGAAGGATTTGGGAGGAGTTGGGGGAGCGAAACTATAATCAGAATTCATTGTAGGGAAAAATCTATTTTCAATACAACAGTGAAAAATAAACAAGACTGGAAATATTTATAAAATATGAAAAACTCAGTCTAACATATTTTGAAATACATATTCCAAGCTGTTACCAGATAATTCTAAAGTTGTATTTTGAAGTCATACCAATATTTTTCTGGATGGTAGAGATAATTATGATGACAATGAGTTAATTTTTTACACAAACATGAATTTATAATATGGTTGTGGACAAGAACTGTAATATAGCTCTTTCAAAGCTTTATTATTGTAGTAATTGAATATTTATAGGGGTCAGGAAAGTCTTTCTAGAGAAAGTGACAGCTGAACTTAGGTGAGAAAAGCAGCTAAATCAATGAAGAAGTGGGGGAATAACTTGGACAGAATACATCATGGTTTCAAAAGCCCTTGGGCATATGAGTGTTGAAAAACTGTTAAGGGGAAAACTGTCAATAGTGGCAGAAGCAAGGCAGTTGGACACTGTCAAGTTGTAGTTGAAGGCACTAATATCTGTGTGCCTTGGAAGCATATTCACAAATTCTGGTTGAGATTTCAAAAGAATCAAAGGTAATACACAAGTAAGTAATTGCAGATAAGGAGCCTAGATCAAAATCTTGTCTGATAATAGTAAGATAAAAGAGTAAGATAGGCAAAACATGCAATGGAAACATATTCAGGATTTAACAATAAAGTCAGCAACAGATTACATATAAAAAGCAAAAGAAAAAAGAATCAGGCTTAAAATGCTTCTTAGGTGTAAGAGTCAGAGAGGATAGAGAACAAAAAGAAAACAAGGCCAATTAAATCAACATGAACACAGCACATATAAACTCCCAGAAACCGAGACATGCAAAGGGCCTGCACATTTCTGCAGAAGGTCCTCTGCATAAATACTATGACTTCCAGTTTAGTGTTTTATCAGATTCTTGAGTGTGTAAGCAAGTGAGTCTCTGACTCTTGTGTATCTCTTGGGATCTTTTTCTTTGTTTGTTTGTTTGTCCAACTCTGATTCTATAGTTTTTTTTCTCATCTTACTATATTTTGTTATACTTTTAAAAATTAAATAAAAACTTTCCTAGATCTCTGGGCTTAGATGTAGTTCATGTCTGAAAAGAAATCATTTAAATTAAATCACAGTTATGGTAAAAGATTCTGAATGTTAAAAGGTCAAATTTAGTGTGAAAGATATTATAATCAATAAAGGAGATAGAATCATTTGATGCAGACAGTAAATATTCTATTTATGTTCTTCTATATTTCTATACCATACTTTAATCACCCTGGGCATTTTACTGTTACCTGGTAGAACCTTATCAGCATCCATTTTAAATAAAGCCTTTGTGAACACAGTCTTATACAATTTTTTTTTTTTTGGTTTTTT
>NC_022028.1:4963286-4964442 GCF_000317375.1 Microtus ochrogaster | reverse complement strand
CAAAGCCAGTACGTGCAGTAGGATCAAAAACCCATTGCCATTATTCTTGAGTTCTCAGTAGTCCTCATTGTCCGCTATGTTCAGCAAGTCCGGTTTTTTCAGACCCAGGGCAGCTGGCCTTGGTGAATTCCGGATAGAACATCCTCATTGTCTCAGTGTGTGGGTGTACCCCTCATGGTCCTGAGTTCCACATTGGAGCACCGGACAGAAATCTCAAGGTCCAAATCAGGAGCAGAAGGAGAGGGAGCATGAGCAAGGAACTCAGGACCGCGAGGTGTTCTTCTATATTTCTATACCATACTTTAATCACCTGGGCATTTTACTGTTACCTGGTAGAACCTTATCAGCATCCATTTTAAATAAAGCTCTGGCTGGGTTTTAATCCTTTGTGAACACAGTCGTATACAATTTTATAACTATTTTATTATATGTCCTAAACTGAGCAGGGAGAAGATATTAAAAACTAACCTATGTTTTCTGTAGGTAAATCATTTTAGTACAGTCATATGTATATGTACATATCCATAAGCATCCATGTACCTATGAATCCAATATTATGAGTGGAGAATAATTAGAAATGCTATTTTGTAAACATCACTAGATACAGAAAGCCTTAGTGACACAAACAGAGCCTTGAGCAATATACTGAATCTCCACTAGATTTACAAATGGCTAAAGGAATGACATGCTTCCTACTCTGTATAGGTGAAGTCACCCACATTCGCCTATGTGGCAAAGCTTCCTTTTTATATCTTTACATATAATATGTTTTCTTCAAATTTCTTTCTAAATTTATTGCAATTGAAATATAATCATATCTCTTCACTCTTCTCTTTCTTCCCTCTAGGCCCTCTTTTTCCTGTCAACTCCTCAGCTTCTTTTTGCTTTGATCATTATTGTTACATACAGAAAGACAGTCACATATGCAGAAAAATAGACAGATATATAGCTACAACTATATAAATGAAACCTCCTGAGTTTTATCTACTACCAAGAAGAGATGTCCATTTTAATGAGATACCTCAGCTGAAAATTCTCCACTTGTGTCATACGATGAAAACATACTCTGAAATAGATCCTGTTTTAACAAGGTTATCGGAAGATCCACATAAAATTATCATTTTGAAACACTCCAAAATGGGAATTTAACCTAACT
>NC_022028.1:4953306-4962980 GCF_000317375.1 Microtus ochrogaster | reverse complement strand
AATTTAGGCACACTGCAGTGAAATTCATCACCATTTATATGCAAAAATGGTTGATACTCTCGTATTATTTGCGTTTATTTGTTTGTTTATTGATTTTGCTGATTTTTTTACAGTGCAAAAATTTTCTCCAGAGTGAAGTAAAATTAAAGCCAAAAGAAGTAAGAAACTGAATACATTGAATCATAAGAAGAATAGTTGATATTTAACATGTTGTACTAACTCGTGAAATGCCCTTATAATTCTGTATGAAATAATAGACTAAATAGTTTGTATGCACACTGAATCAAAGCCAAACATAACTCCAGCACATATGTGTGAAAGAGAATATTTCTTTCAACATTGAATTAACCACCAAGTAGGAAAAGAATATAATCATACACAAGTTGACTATATTTCTAACTTATTTGCACTGAATCATTGTAGTTTTATAATATAGATTCAGTGATGCATACAATAGCAGTCAAAAACAAATATTTAGGTATTAATCTAACAAATATATATTTCAGTTGTAAAAAAATCACATTTTGATGAAACGGAATAAAATTTCAGGTATTAATAACCAATATTGGCTATCTGTGAGTTCTTTTCAACTTTCATTTCTCATTGTGGGGACTAAATACTTTTTAAAAAGTGTTTTTAAGTATGGGAGAAAGGGTTTTTTTGTTTGTTTGTTTTTAGCTGACAGTTAGAGGGGATGTGGTCCATCATGGGAAGAGGGAAGGGAAACGACCAGACAAACTGTGTCCAGTTAACGAAACAGAGAGATGAATGTTGGCGCTCTACTGTTCTCTCCTTTTAATCAGTCTGAGACCCTATCAAATCTTTAGACTGCTGCTGCTCACAGTCAGGGGGGCTCTTCAATTAATCAAATGTAGAAACCCCTTTACTGACGTGTCCAAAGAATGTTTTTCCTTTATGGTTCTAGCTTCTGCTAAATGACTATCATTAATAGCCACCACATCAAGTTAACCTACTCAAGAGAAATACCAATAAAGTAGTTCTATCTGGTTATAGACAAAATAATCCTAAAGATTAAATAGGAATGACAAAGACCCCAAAATTACAACACAAAGCTAAAAGCAGAGCAAAGTCCTGGCACTATTCAAGGTTAAGGATTACCAAATGATTTATAGTAATTAAAACATAGCAGGGTGATGAACTAAGAGAATCAATGGAACAACACTGGAACTTCATAAATTCCTACACTAAACTGGCAAAGCTGTGTTCCTTTGGAAAATGTGTAACACAGTATAAAGAAAAGACAGCTCTTTTAATGAACAATATTGGAAGAGCTGACATCCAAACTGAAGGTAAAAGTTATGTAAAAATTCTAAATTTCCCCCAAATTAATCAGCATCCATCATAGACATAAATGTAAAGTATTAGACCCACAAAATTGCTGTGAATTAAGAGAAAATTTTAGCCTTGACTCAAAAAAAAAGCAAAATGAAAAGAAATAGAAAGCACAAGAAACATAGACGAATTCATTTGCATACTCAGGAATCTCATGAATAAACAATAAATTGGAAACCACACTATATATGCAAAGGACCTGTGGGTTAAAACAAGTGTGTGTGTCTGTGTGTGTGTGTGTGTGTGTGTGTGTATGATGAACTCAATGTCATCTTTGTGTGTTCCTGTCTCACAATATTTTGTCAGGGCTTCTTCTTTTGTTGTTGTTGATTTAATTTTATCTATTTTTTTTATCTTCTGTTGGCAATCTAAATCTGGGCCTGCCGCCTATTTTTAAGAGACATTGAGATTTCCTTGCAGAAAACTAAATCTTTATTTCCAAGTAGTAATCAACTGGAGATTGCTTTTAGGTTAGACATGGGGCATGAGTCCACTTCCCTTTTCAGTTGTAAGGACCCATCTGGTAGAGACCTCTGCAGGCCCCATACATGCTATCTCAGTCTCTGTGGAGTCATATGTGCATCCATCTTGTTGATTTAGAGGGCCTTCTTTCTTTGGTGTCCTCTCTCCCCTGTGACTTTTCACACTCTCTCTGCCTCCCTTTCTGCTGGGTTCCCAGAGCCCTGAAGGAAGGGATTTAATGGTGACATCCCATTTAGGACTGAGTGTTCCTAGGTCTCTCTCACTCTATACAATGTCTGTCTATCAGTCTCTATATGGTTCCCATTGCTACACGAGAAGTGGCTGAAGAAGTGACAGTGTATTCGACCAGTATGCTAGAATTAACTAGACCAGCTCAAAACAACAGATAAATTTAATAACTGAAAACAGGGAAACTCACACCACCAGGGTAAAAGTTCCGATATCCGAAACAGGTCCGGCGAACACTAGTAAAGAGAAGAGAGCAAGTGCACCTGGATTCCCAGGTTTTCTTCCCTGGCCCCAGGAGGCCACACCCTAGCCAAAGGTGACTGGCTGAGCTTCCCCATCAAAGAAGATACACATTAGCTTTCCTGGTAGAGTGAGAATTGCTATGATTTGACGTAGGAATGGATTAAACCATTTATAATACATCCATATACTGTGATGTTGTTCATCAGAAACGAAAATGCAAAAGGCCACAGAAGCCATAGAGAACGACTAAGGAGTATTACTGAAAGAAAGTGGCCAGACTGAAAGAACACCATACATGGTTATATCTCTACAATGGTTATCGGCGTGAATAAATGCAGGCAAATATTAAAGAATATATACAATTTTAATGATTAAATAAAACTTACAGAACCAAAGTTCCCGCGCAGCACAGAAGGTAGTGCAAAGAAATATGGCGAATTTAATAGAGAGAAAATATCAGAATATGAGAGTGTTTAGAGGGAGAAAAGTAACGGAGAAAGTTATACAATTATATTACACATTGTATTGTATATTGTATGAAATGCAATTGTATATTGTATGAAATACAATTATATTGTATATTGTATGAAAATTGTTATTTTAATTTAGGAAGATAAAACTAAAAAGAAAAAGCAATAAAGCAGTAGGACATTGTGGTTTCCAGGGTGTCAGTTCAAGGAGGGAGAATGGAGATAGACTGTTGGATTTCAGAGATCTCAGGTCACCTCACACTACTGTATAGGATACGGCAATGATGGATTTGTGACACTGCACCTTTTTCAAAACCCTTAGAACTGTACAGCATAAGGAATCAAACATAACATAAATTAGGAACTTTACTTAATTGCATTGTACTGATCCTGTTTTATCATTTGTAACAGATATAATGCACATATTTATGATAACACAAGTGGTTCTGTGGAGAATACAATATATGGTAACTACACTTGCTGTTCATTTTTTCTGTGAATTTATGGTTAATAGAAAAATTAATTCAATTATTTTCATACTATTTTAGATGACCAAAAAGAATTAGAATTAGAATTAAAATTAAAATTGTCTCATCTATAGAATCAGGTATAAAAGTATCATTCAACGGTAATAAATTAATAGATAAGTATTCATTAACTTGATTACAGAAGAAAATTTGAAATTATAATCATAATTTAAGTTTTGATGATGAAAGAAGTAGGGAGAAGAAGTTATGCTAATTCTATCATTGTTCTAATAAGTTAATCTTCACAACTACAATAGGCAAAGAATAATATATTTATTATTCAGTTTACCTTGTATTATATATAATTTTCTAAAAATACATTATATACTATACTTAAATATCAGTATTAAATACTGCAACTTACTATACACAATATAAAGGTAACTAAAATGCTAATTTCTACCAACAATAAATTATTTTCTTAAATATAAGATGAATGTATAAATAGATCTTGATGTACATACCTATCAAGACATATTGCATATAGGGACACACAAAAAATGAACTACACCGAAGAAAAACAATCCAAACATAACAAAAAAAAACAGGACATAAACCACAATTACCATATCCCATAATGCCACCTCATCTAAAAATCAGACTAAGGAGCAAAACTCGGGACAGAGAGGAAACATAATGGGTAAAGGATCTTGGTACCATGGCTCTGGACCTAAGTCTGAGCTCTAGGATCTACAAGACAGAATCAGAGAACAGACTTTAGCAGGTATTCCTGTGACCCCCACAGGAATGTCCTGGCACATATGCCCTCCTCTCCACATAAGCAATAAAGGGGAGAAAACAAAAGGCAAAGTCCAGTTTTTGTATGTATGAGGAAAGTTACCATTTAAGCAACATGAGTAATAACTATTTTCTTAATAGGCAAGGGTAGCTCTCACTCCTCAGCATTAAAGAAAGTAATAACAAATCAAAATGCAGTTGTAGAGCATCCAAATGAATACACTTAAATACTCACACACCTAAAGCTCAAGGATCATTGCAGAAATAGTTGCAGAAATGTTGCAAAAATGAATAATGGGGAGTTTGCTATGTGATGTGATTGTGCCTTCTATAGGTGTTAGAGGCTGTGCCCATAAAGACTCACCAACATGACTGTCTAAACATGAGTTGAGCAATGGCGATAGACACACCAAAGTCAAGAGATATTTGGTGAGACCATGAGGCCTTAATCTGCCACAGGGAACATCAGGCAACTAAAAGATGCTGGATGTGGGAGAAATAACCTTCTCCAGGGATGAGCACATCAATTAGTTATCCAATGCCAACTTGTCAGCCTGAAGACATTTACACGCCAAGTAACACTATACAGATTCAACAGATTATACTTAGGAATATATATGTATATCCTTATTACATGTAACAAAATCAAAGAAAAAGGAGGCAATGAATTAGAGACAGAACAAGGAGGGTTACATGTGAGGATATGGAAGGAAAATAGTGTAATTATATTATAATCTCAGACCAAAAAGGAATAAAAGAACAAGAAAGTGTATTCCAAGTAAATGCAAGCTAAAGGAGAGGATAGTCTACAGTTTTTTTTTAAATATTTTTATTTGTTTATTTATTTATTTAGTGTACAATATTCTGTCTGTGTGTATGTCTGCAGGTCAGAAGAGGGCACCAGATCTCATTACAGATGGTTGTGGGCCACCATGTGGTTGCTGGAAATTGAACTCAGGACCTTTGGAAGAGCAGGCAATGCTCTTAAACACTGAGCCATCTCTCCAGCCCATAGTCTGCAGTTTTAATAAAGCCTGAGGTAGAAAAGAAGATGTAGTCCTGAATGATAAAATTAGTGTGGTTAGAATTCTCTACCATATGACATTCATGGTGATTAAGGGAGTGTTTTGACACAAAGATAAACAGCTATAGTAATTTCATATAATATACGACACAGAAGCAGATGCAGGCATGTATTAACTCTTAGCTCATACCTGAGCTGCCTCTGAAGCTTATTGAGGAAAAGACTCTTTAGTGTATGTTATTGAATACAATTTACATGGAAAAAAATAAGTAAATAAGTAAATTCTAATTTTTTCATTTTTGCTTTTATTAAAATAGGATTTTTTTCTCACAGACTATCTCTCGATTACAATTTCCCCTCCTTTTATTCCTCTCAGATCCTCCCTACTACCCATACCACTAAGATCTGTCCCTTATTAGAAAACAAAAAGGATTCTGTGGGATAAAAATAAAATAAAGTATAATTGATAAAACATCTGTGGGTTGATCATGTTGACTTAGAGGGATTTGTCTTCTTGGTGTCTTCAATCCTTCATACAGTTGTGGGTCTCTGAGTTTGTCTGTATATGCTTCAAGAGGATGATTCTCTATGAATGGCCAAGCAAGGTACTGCTCTAACAGAATAGCAGAATGTCCTTAAGAGTAATTCCATTGCTATATTTTGTTTTCTTGTTGTTTTAAAACAGTAGTATTTGGTTTTACTCTAGGCCCCTGAGCTATCCAGTCTCAGGTGCTTGGTAACTAAAATAGTGTTGCCTATGGGCTCCATCTCAAGGAGTGGGCCATAAGTCAAATCAATTATTAGTTAGTTATACCCATGAGCTCTGTGCTGCCATTGCACTAGTATATCCCACAGGCAGGACACAATTGTAGATCAAAAGCTTTATGGCTGTGTTGGTTTTTATGTTTATCTTTCAACAGCATACAGAGTATCTTCCTGTACCAAAGACACTAGAATGTAGCAGTAAAGGTTCTATGTAGGTACCAGCTAGACTTCTCCAGTTTCAATAAGTTGTGTAGGTTCTGTCTTTAGCAATGGGGCCTTGCCATCAGTTTGTGGAAATCAACTTAGAGTCTCTGTATTAGCCTGGGCTATTTGGTGATTCACATGGAACCCTTTAGACCAAAACTCCAATAGATATAACTAATTCAGGGTACTAGGCTTCATTTGGTGACAAGATCTGTCCATTTTGGGCTATTTATCCCCAACTGATGATTTCATTTAAGAGCCCTTAATATATGTATTATTGTGGTTCCCTGCTATCCTTCAAATGGCCCTGAATTTTAGATGTCTCTCTCCCAGTTTTCTTTTTTTGTAAATGCTTTCCTACCCCTTCTCCACTTGATCATTTCATTCCATCCTCCCTCTCCCCATTCTCCATAACTATTCTATTTCTCTTTCCTAGGAAGATCTATTTGCCCCATCCCACTGGTTCCTTATTCTATACCTATTCTCTGTGAGTCTACAGATTGCAGCTTGGTTATCATTAGCATAATAGTTCATATCCACATAAAAGCAAAAGTAGACAATATTTATCTTCCTGGGTCTAGGTTAACTTACCCAATATGTTCTTTTCTATTTATACCCATTTACCTAAGAATTTAGTGGTTTCAATTTTTCTTTTTATTTTGTAAGATTGCCAATCATTTTTTAACGGCAGAAAAATACTAAATTGTGTAAATGTACCACATTTTCTTTATCCATTCTTCTGTTGTGGGAAACCTAATTGTTGCTACTTTCTAACTATGATTAATAGAGTGGCAATGAACATGGTTGAGAAATTGCCTCTGTGGTAGAAATAGGTGTCCTTTAGGTAAAGGTCTGTCTTAGGATGTCAAATGCTTTGAGGAGAAATCATGACCACAACAACTCTTACAAAGAAAACATTTAATCTGGGGTGGCTTGCTGACAGTTTCAGGGGTTCAGTCCATTATGATCATGATGGGGAGCATGGCCGTGTGCAGGCAGATGTGGTGCTGGAGCTGAAAGTGCTACATATTGACCAGCAAGTTAACTGGCTATAACTGAGGGAAGCTTGAGGAAAAGAGACATCAAAGGCCATCCTCACAGTGACTCACTTCTTCCAACAAGGCCCAATAGTGCCACTCCCTTTGGGGAGCATTTTTTTTTTTCAAATCACTATCATGACCAAGAATGGTAATGGTGAATCTTGAGATAGATTGATGTCCATCTTCCTGATGAAACAGCCACAGTGATTTCCACAGCGGCTGTGCAAGTTTTGAATCCCACTAGAAATGGTTTACTCTTTACTCCACACCCCCTCACCAGCATGACCAGACACTTATCTTATTGATATTGACCATATTTGTGGGTGTAAGATAAAATGTAAACATAATTTTGATGAGCATTTTGCTGATGGCTAAGGATGTTGAAGATTTCTGAGGTGATTCACTGTCATTTGATTTTTCTCTTTTAAGAATTCTCCTTTTCGATCAGATACCCTATGCTTTAGGATTATTTTTTCCTGATATCTAATTTTTTTACTTATTTATATATTTTGGATATTAGTCCTCCATTGGATGTTGATTTGGTAAAAAATATTTTCCCACTCCATACAGTGGGTTTTGTCTGAATGATGGTGTCTTTTGCCGTACATATTTTCAGTTTAATGTATTTCTCTTATTAATTTTTTATCCTAGTGTTTTTACTAATGGTGTTCTATCCAGAATGTTGTTTCCTGCACCAATGAGGTCAAAGCTATTCTTCACCTCTTTTTTTTCCATCAGGTTCAGTATTTCTTGCTGCCTTATCAAAGTCAGGTGTTCTTAAGTATCAGGCTTTATGTTGAAGTCTTTGATCAATTTGGAGTTGATTTTTGTGCAGGGTGATAAGCATGGATCTGTTCAGCTTATTGTACACACAGTCAAACAAATTTAAACACCATCAATTGTTAAAGATGTTGTCTTTATTTTCCAGTGTGTATTTCTGGCTTCTTTAACAAAATCATGTTTCCATGGGTCAGTGAATTTATGCCTTAGTGTTCAATTTGATTTCATTGTTCATCATGTTTGTTTGGATGTCAATACCATGATTTTTGTATTATTATAGCTCTGTAGTACAACTTGAAATCAGGGATGGTAATACCTCTAGCAGTTCTTGGTCATTCAGGACTGTTTTATTAATACTCTTTTCCTATGTGTTTCCATATTAAGCTGAAAATTGTCCAAACAAGGTTAATGAATAATTGTGTTAGAATTTTATAGAGATTGTATTGAATCTGCAGATTGCTTTTGGTGGGATGACAACTTTTTCTATATTAGTTTTACTGATCCGTGAATATGGGAGATCTTTCCATCCTCTGATGTCTTCAATTTTTTCGGTGTTTTAAAGCTTTTATCACACGATTCTTTTATTTGCTTGGCTAATGGTACCCCAATGTATTTTATATTCTTTGAAGCTATTGTAAAAAGTCTTATTGTCATTATTTATTTCTCATTCTATTTGTCACTTATATTTAAAAGGGATATTGAGTTTTGTGACTTAATTTTTAGCTCTTGCTTTGTTGAAAGTGTTTGTAAGTTGTAGAAATTTTCCACCAGCAGCTATAGCATTTGTTTGGTTTTAGTCCAGATGATCTGTCCATGCCAACAGTGCCATGCCAACATGGGGATATTGAAGTTTCCCACTATCATTGTGTGAGTGTTAATATCTGCTTTAAGCTGTGGAAGTGTTTCTCTTATGAACATAGGTTCCTTTGTGTTTAGTGTAGATGTTAAGAATTGAAATATCTTATTGGTGGATTTTTCTTTTGAAAAGTATGTATCGCTTCCGATTAGTTTCACTTTGAAGTCTGCTTTGTCAGACCTTAAAATGAACATACCAGCTTGATTATTAGGTTCATTTGTTTGCAAAATGTCTTAGTTGTGGTTTTATTTTTTGTGAAGAAACATTATGACCGTGGCAACTCTAATAAATAAAAACTTTTAATTGGGGCAGATTACAGTTTCAGAGGTTTAGTTCATTATCATTATGTTGGGACAAAGTGACACACTTGCTTCTACAAGGTCACTCCTTCTAATAATGCCACTCAATTTGGGGATAATTTTCTTTCAAACCACCACAATAAATAAAATATTAACAAGTAAAGGAACCTATGTTTAAATTTATGAATCACAATAGAAGACAAAAATAAACTATAATCTGATAATACTTCCTTCCTGTTAGGATTACTATCATCAAATAAGAAGAGGTCAGTTTTGACAACTCTGTCCTACAAAAGAATGCCTTTCATTTAGAAGAAATGTAAGTTCATATATCCATGAAAATGTCATGGAGAGTCTCCAAAATATTAATTGGTAGAAAAATCATATGATCCAGCAAGCCCATTTCAAGCAGTGAAGTCAAAGAAAATGAAATAATGCTTTGAAACATATATTTGTACATCCATATTTGCTGTGTTTTCAATTCATAGCCACCAAGTTATAAAAGCAGCCTAAGGGTTAGTTAATGAATAAATAACATGCTCGTGCACACAGACATATACACATGCACATTGCACTATTATTTAGCCAAAGAATGAAGGGAGAATGAAAGAGACATTTGACATTAACAACAAAGAAGTTCAATATGGAAGGCATTGTGCTAATT
>NC_022028.1:4951577-4953006 GCF_000317375.1 Microtus ochrogaster | reverse complement strand
TTTGGATTTGAGATGTATGAGTTCTGGGGATCTAAAGGACAATGTGCTGAGCAAAGTTATAAATGCTACATTCCTTACTTGATTTCTAATAGCACAGCAACCAGCATTCTTACACATTTACATACACCATATTACAAGAAGCAATCAAAAGGTAGGTGTTGCCCATGTTAATTAATTCATTTGTGGCAATCAGTCCAAGATAGACTGATTGAGAGAGAGTTATTACAATGTACAAGCTATGTAAATGTTAATTAAATATTTTAAAACAAGCTTCAAATGCATATTGATTTAGGAAAATTCTCTCAATTATTAAACATGCTTCTATTTTATAGAACAGAAGAGAAAGGAAAAATGTGTAATATTTGTTCTAATGTTATTACTATTATTTTGTACCTTTTTTACCTGCATGAAACTTAGAATTCCCTTATGCATCAGTTTCAGACATTTCACATCATCTTGTGATGGGTCATCACTTTAGCTAAGACAGGAATGTATAACATGCACCTGGAAAGCTAATGTCGAATGGGCAGTATTTTAATATTAAAATATGCAGAACAGATTTGGTATTTATATTCTATCTTACCATCTATCATCCCAGAATTTTTGATGACTTATGTGTACCCTTTTCTCTTTTATGATTTTTGTGAAATAAATGGTAACAACCTTTAACTTTTGGCTTGTTCCAAGTTTCCATGATGCATGTAAGAAAGGTTTAGGAAGTAATGCTAGTGATGCCATTACTGTCAGCAACTGGCTTATACACTACATGTGAGATGGAATTCAAATGACCCTAAGTTTTTTTGACAGATGTCTCCCTGTTTCCTCAATATAAATGACGAATTTGATGAGCTGATGTCATTGCAAGTTCTAATTTATAAGCCAAATGGCTTTTGAATCAACAACATCAAATCTACTTAGTTGCATGTTAATGGGGGGAAAGTAAAAGATAAAATATACATTTTTTTGGATTGAAAGCTCAAAGAAATTGTGCTTAAAATTCTCTATATAAGTATGTCATTAGATGTATAAGATCAGCAAGATTTATTATACATCAGGAAGATAATCACTCTAAAAATCTAGTATGCAACATTAGAAAACATATTGCAATTAGTTATCTCTAATAATCCTTAGGAGACAGTAGAAGCAAAAGCCAACTATTATTTTTAAGATCATAATTGTATTTCTTCTTTCCATTTCTTCTTTTTAAAGTCTACATCTACCTTTACTTCATCTCTTTCAAATTCTTGTCCTCCTTTTTTATTAATTGTTTATAGATAGATAGATGATAGATAGATGATAGATAGATAGATAGATAGATAGATAGATAGATAGATAGATAGATAGATGATAGATAGATGATAGATAGAAAGATGATAGATAGATGATAGATAGATAGATAGATGATAGATAGATGATAGATAGATAGATA
>NC_022028.1:4941217-4951477 GCF_000317375.1 Microtus ochrogaster | reverse complement strand
GATAGATAGATGATAGATAGATGATAGATAGATAGATAGATAGATAGATAGATAGATAGATAGATAGATAGATAGATAGACAGACAGACACAGGTATCTAGGATCAGAAGGTCTTGAATAATGAACTGATATGCTTTTCTCTGAAGGCTATTTCTCCTGCTTTTAGCATTCCTTAGCTGCCTATAATTCCTTGTGTAGGTTGAGGCCTCATAGGCTTTTCCTTGTCCTCTTTGGCAGGGGTATTGGTTCTGTTCAAGTTCAGCTCTACTTTTTAAACTTTAAAAATGGACTAACTATATTTCCATTTCCCAGACAAGTTAGAGTCTAAACTTTCAATATCAACTCTTAAGTAGATTCAAAAATATTAATGTGCTCTCCCATATAAAATAATTCCTGGTGTTCTAATTATATAATTAGAATTACCTTAATTAATTGTTGATTTGGATCATAACGAATAAGCTAACTATAAGAGTTAGTAAAATATGAAACCATCATCATTACTAATAAAACTTTCTGCAGATTATGAAGGTGCTAGATATAATAAAGTATGTTTTGGTGTGAATTTAAGTATAGAAAATCTGATTGGATAAGGTATAATGAAGTAGGCTATTAGCATTTCAGGAATATTAATAAAATGGTAGTGGAATAAGTTTGGAGGGTAGATGAGGTGAAGCTATAAACAAGAAGTATGCTTTCAAAACACTATCAAAATCTATAGGGCTAAAAAGATGACTCGGTGGTTAAGGGCTTGACTGCTCTTCCAGAGAACCCATGTTCCATTCCCAGCATCCACATGATAGCTCACAAGCATCAGAAACTCCTACACTGTCTTCTGCTCTCTGAGGGCATCAATGTGCCCATGATGCACACGCATACATCGAGTAAAACCAATCATATACACAAAATAAAAATAAAGCAGAGTTGAACGGAGAATATCCACTTGTCACATTGGTCAGAGAAAAGTCTTATTTTGGATTTAAGTATCAGTGATTTTTAGATAAAAACAGAAAATTTACCCTGGAAATAGGCCTACTGAAAACCAAAAGGGTCAATTAAAATTATATTGTATAGATCCCAGGTGTCTTATAAATGCTGGTGACTGGGAATAGCAGAATCAGTTGATCATATTTATATTCAAAGGATGAGCAGAATTCATCACAGTACTTCTCAGCACAGGCTTTATCCTAGAAAAAGCTTGCAATACTTAAAATTTACAAAATCCTACTGTAATAATTTGCTAAAGAAGCAATGATACACTAATAAACTTTTATTTGACTAAAGTATGCACATTTATAGGTTCATGATAAACCATTACAATTTGCTTAATTTTATGAAATGCATAAACCTATGAAATATATAATAATTCCTGCAACAAAGAAGCAATGCAGATAGTAATAGTTCTAAGAGGTCGGCTCTAGTTGTCTCTGGAGTTTGGCAGAAACTTGAAACCTTGTCCTTAATTATCAAAAGTTGTTATTATGTACCTTCTAAATATCTCTCATTGTTAAGCCAGATCTTTTGAATGTAATTCTGTTGAAACTGACAAAAAATAAGACTGTCTGCAAAAGATATTCAGAAGTGTTTTATTGCTGCAGGAAGGTTTACCTGCCTACTGGGGCATGGCTCCATAGACTGTGTCTGGCCCCTTTTTCTCTCCACTCTCCTTGTTCCCATTTGCTTGTTTGGCTTGTTTTGGGTCCGATCTCCATCCATTGTTCAAGCAGAGAATCCCTATTTGTAAGTTTTCCCCCTAAATAAATAACTGTCTATCTCTCAGTCTGAGCCAGTGTGAGATTTCTTTTAAGTCCTCTATATCTCTGCCTTCACTTGGAGCCCAACGTGGGGCACCGTTTTGTTGTCTGAGTTTTCTGTCCTGCCTGGTTTCCACAGTCGTTAGGTCTCAAAGAATCACACAGAAGTCTACATCAGTTATTGGCCCATTAGCTCAAGCTTCTTATTAACTCTTATAACTTATATTAACCCATTATTCTTGTCTATGTTGGCCACATGGTTCGGTACCTTTTTCATCAGGGCAATCACATCTTCCTTCTTCTGTAGTTAGGACAGGACTGGGGAGGAGTAGGCTTCCTCCTTCCCAGAATTCTCCTGTTCTCACTGAGCTGCCTCTTCTTCCTGTCTGGTTGGCCCACCTATACTTCCTGCCTGGCTACTGGCCAATCAGCATTTTTTTGTTGTTTATTTTTTTTTTAGTTGTTGAAAAAAAAAATTACTGCCTCCTCCCTATTTCCCATTTCCCTCCCCCTCCTCGCACACATCATCCCCTCCCCCTACTCCCTCCCCCTATCTCCTTCCCCACACTCCATCCCCCCTCCCTCTCGAGAATGAAGAACAGTTCAGATTCCCTGCCCTGCAGGAAGTCCAAGGTCCTCCCACTTCTATCCAGGACCAGGAAGGTGAGCATCCAAACAGGCCAGGCTCCCACAAAGCCAGTTCATGGATTAGGATCGAAACCTAGTGCCATTGTCCTTGGCTTCTCCTCAGCCTTCATTGTCCGCCACGTTCAGAAAGTCTGGTTTCATCCCATGCTTATTCAGTCCCAGTCCTGCTGGCCTTGGTAAGTTCCCCATAGATCAGTTCCACTGTCACATTAGGTTGGTGCACCCCTCGTGGTTCTGACTTCCTTGCTCACGTTCTCCCTCCTTCTGCTCCTCATTTGGAACTTAAGAGCTCAGTCCGGTGCTCCAATTTGGGTCTCTGATACCAACCAGCATTTATTTAAAACATAATTTACAGAATATAGACAATTGTCCTGCACCATTTTATCTTTTTAAAGTTTCAGAGATTTAGTCCATAATCTTCATGGCAGGAAGACATCATGCTGCAGAAGGAGCTGAGAGTTCTACATTTGATCCACAGGCAGCAACAACAATTGTGTACTTAGCATAGCTTGAACATATATGAGACCTCAAAGCCTGCCTCTACAGTGACACACTTTCTCCAACAAGGCCACACCTACTGCAGCAAGGTCACACCTCCCAGTGGTGCCACTCCTTTGGGAAACCATTTTCTTTCAAACCACCATAGATGGAAAAAGGTATTTCCCAGAGAACACAAATTGTTTAGCCAATACCAAACTCTTCAGCACTAAAAACATATCATATGTACAAATAACATTATACAGGAAGATCTGGTAATATTTAAGAATGCATGTGCATATGCATTTGTGTGTTCATCTGTATGTGTGTTTTAACAACAACCAATTTAAAAGGAGGTTATAATTTGAAAGAGAGTTGGGAAGGGTATATGATAGTTTAGAGGAAGGAAAGTGGAGGGAGAAATTATGTAATTATATTTTAATTTCAAAAAGAAGATTAAAAAAGTTAGAAGATGCCAGAGGATCACCATTCCACTCTGTTCTTTATGTTCTTTGACCTCTACATGTGTTGAACACAAGCAACTGCTTCACTACACACACACACACACACACACACACACACACACTATAAAGAGCAAAATTATTACTTATAGGAAATAAGGAGATGTGTGTTTCTGGAATTATAGTGTTAAGTAATGTTAACATTCTTAAGTAAAATATATTTTCTTATGACTAACTTTAAATAACATATGAAATAATACTCAAAGATCTTTCTGATCCCATTTGTCCATTTCTTATTTCAAACTTTATTTTTATTTATTTTATGTGTATAAATGTTTTTTTCTGCATGCATGTTTGTTCCTGGTGCCCTTAGAGGACAGAAGAGGATATAGGATCCTGTGAGGCTGGAGTTACAGACAGCTGTGAGCTATTATGTTGAAGCTGGGAACTGAACCTGGTCGTCTGGAAGAGCATCAAGAGGTCTTAACCACTGAGTCATCTCTCCAGCCCCAAGGACAAATATTAAAAAGAAAAATTATGAGAAACATCTATCTATGCATACACATACACACACACACACACACACACACACACACCATAAAAACACAAGATCAGAAGCTATAATAGATAAACAAAAACCAAGTAAGATAAAAATAAAAACCTCCCAGCATATTATAGAGAAAGCTTTTCAAATAGCTTTGTGTTCCTTTTGTGTTGTGTACCTGCCACATACTGCTAGGTATGGAGCCTCTCTTATGTATGATTTATATACCTAGTGAGACTCCATTGGAGAAAACTAATTTTTCCTTTGTGTGTGGCTGTCAATTGGAGACAGTTTCTGAGTTAGGGAGGGGTTTTATGCCCAATTCCCCACTTACCACTGAAATTCCATCTTGTGTGAACCTGTGTGTATGATACCAAAGTCTGCGTGAGTTCAAATGTGTGCCTCCTCTTCAGCAGACTTACCTAAGCTTTAATGGGAGGGTCTTGATGTAGCCATCCTCTTTAGTCCTGAGTGTTCCAAAGTCACTTCTGCACATTGTCCAGTTGTGGGCTTCTGTGTTATATCCATCTATGCAGAAGGTAGCTTTTCTTCTAATGGTTTATTCATCTGCTTCAGAAAACATGTATTACCTATTGTCTTATTACCAATTTAAGTTCTACACATTGAACAAAGTCAATAAATTATCAGCATCTTAATTAAATGTCACCAACAGTAGTTTCTCACTGATTTGCCACCCATTTCTATTTTGCATTTCAGATAAATAAAAATCATTATGCATGAACAAATGCTTAATGAAAAACTTGCAATTATGAAACTGCTAGGCAAAAATAGGTTTAACCCTTTAGGGCATTAGAACGGCAGGAGTTTGGAGGGTAAAACATTAAAAGAACAGGAAACACAGTCCAAAATAGGTAAGTGTGATTCCATTAAATTTAAAACCTTCTTCTTGGGGTACAGAGATGGTTCAGCGTGTAAAGCACATTCCCTGAAAGCAGGAGATTCTAAGTTTGGATCCCTATAAAGAAACAATGCTCCCAAGATAAGATGGGGATAAAGACAAGGGAATTTCTATATGCTCATAGGCCAGCTAGCCTAATACATGCAACCACAAAGCAATAAGACAGAGACCAAGGTAGAAGGTGATACCTTCTGATCTCCACACTCTCACCATGGCATGTCATGTGAACAACTACACTCACACACACTCATATTGGCACACAGACACACACAATAAAACACCATATTGTACAGACAGTATAGCTACTAAAAACAAAATGTATTTATTAATTAAATAAATATGTATACATAAACTCATCATGTGCCAGTGAAATTATGTCTGCTTGAATGCTGCAAACTCTTAAGAAAAGTAGAGATGATTTTTCCTTCCAGTCTTTTCAGTTTTAACACCATTTCTCCAATTTTTCCATTGCCATAAAAAGATGAAAGTTGGTGGTGCTAAATGGACTTTTAATGGAGCAAAATGTCAGAAAAGATAAAGCAGGGTCTATTGTGTAAATAATTGGTATATATCCTGTCTATGGGTTTCTTAGTAGACACAAGGCAGAGAGTTAGCTAAAGACACAAAATAATCAACAAAAAGAAAAGCCACATTCAATATGCTTCGTGGAAAAAAATTACATTTCAGAATCCTACAGGGGGTAGAGATATATGGAATAATTCATTAACACATTCAAGTGCTCTGAGAACCAGTGACAGCTTATTCACTGTGGGTACAGCACCAGATGCAGCTGATGATATCAAATCCCTATTATACAACAGTCATTGCAATGCCTGCTTTATAAACAGTCCATTTTAAATCGCCATTGAGATCCCCACATGTATAATTTTCTCCAGTTATAATAAGGAAAATGAGTTAAAAATACTTGACGTGGTAAATGCCACATAATTGTCAGAAGGTAGTATTTAATTGATCCAATTTCCTGTCTCCTCTTGCTTCTTGCTGATCTTCATTTCCCCCAGAAAATATAATCTTTCCTTTTACTCCGACTCCTCCGGGGGCGAAGGTGCCTGTGGAAGAAGTTTTGGGGAAAAGTGCAGTAAATACTTGAGATGAAGCAAATCTCTTCACACCTAAGGAAGCTACGTATCTGCCTGGGGCATGGAAGGGAGGACGGCCGTTATTTTCAGGGTCCTGCACTGACAGTAGAGTTTGATTGAGGTCAGCCAGAGGAAAACAGAGACCATGAGGCATGGAGCTTGCCCGGGCCGCTCCTGAGGAAAAGAGTGTGCTTCTTAATTGATTTTCAATTTTCCAAAAGTCACACTTGAAAAGTGAACATACTTATTAGTGATTACATGTAATATATGTATTTGACCCAACTGTCAAAATGACATTCCAAACTGTAAAATATTTTAACATTCCTTTTCTGTTTTGGTCACCTTGCAGCCCAGGTGGGTTGAAGCCTCAATATCAGTAGTCCAAGGTTAGTCCCGCCAGCTCAGGGCTGCTGTCACCAACAATGCCTCTGCAAGGTTGTGCAGCTCACGAGAGATGGTGAGCATGTGCATGGAATGCTTTATTTGTTTGACCTTGACTTCATTCACTGAAGGTCACATTATCACCTAATATGTGCACAGCTGCCCAGCATTTTAAATATCCCACTGCTGTAAAGTTCAGTTGCCCTGTGTTCTGTCGCTGAGTAGTGGTGACCAAACAGAAAAAGTAAATGCGTACATGGAATATGTCTGTCATCTAAGAAACATGGACTGAACAAAATTGTTTAGAGAGTCATATCATAAATTCTAGTAGCTCCATAAAATTGAAAGCTGGTAAATTTTTCTGACTTGACATTCTTTTTTTAATTTATGGGAAGCAGTATAAACTTTTTAAATGTGTTTTCAATAGTCTTTGTAAGAATCAATAGCTCATATAACATAGCCTTTTCTGGCTCCCATTTTAATACTCCATTAGCATCGCCATGTTTTTATTTAATCAATTTGCAAATCATATTGAGATTTCATCCCTAACCTGCAATGAAACTGTCAACCATTTTAATATTACAATTAAAATAGATTACCTCGTGACCCTTGAGTCAAAGAGTAGGCGAGAGATCACAAAATCAATTTGATTTATTTGTGGCTTCTTCTCTGCATTTAAGTATGACTTTGCCTTTCTAATCCCCCGTCACTGCCTTTGCAATGCTTCTCCATGGCCTCATCTAATGAGCATTAGTCTAGAATGTGTGTGAGGATTTGAAAATTCTATTTTTATCAATCTTCCCATGGTGGGGATTTCTGACAGTCTTTTACACTCTATTGGTTTTTTCCCAAATTTAAATCTATCTGTGTCACTGAGATTGAAGGAGCCCACTTGAAATGTACATGGGTCTCAGTCTATCTCTGCAGTTACCTGCAGACTCTTGGTCATGTTTTGCATCCACAGGAATATTACACATAAGAAGGTTAGTTTTCAATAAAAGTTTCAACTTGTTTATTTACTTTTCTCCTGCCAAGAGCTTTTAATATAATATCTATTTGGCATTTCCTATTTTAAATGGTACCTCTCCCATTTCTTAAAAACTGCATTTTCTTTTTGTCTACTTTCTATTTGCTGGTGAATTTTTTTGAAAATTCTGAGCATAATTATAGACAAATGAAGTACCAGTTATTATAAATTATTTCAATGGTAATGAGGAATAAGAAAGATTGAAATAGTACTATAATCTTTCTCACTTTAGTAATAAATATTGATATATATTAACATATAGCCATATATGTACATATACATTATACACACAAACACACATATATGACTGAGTTTTAGTAGCTTGATTTAGACACATGCTAAACAGTGAATTCCAGGACACCTTGAACTACAGAGAAACTTCCAAAGCAAAAGTATAAAAAGCAGGTATAAAAGTACAGTGTTTTGGTATAAAAGTTTACATTTCATGCCAAGTTAAGTAATGAAAGGCTGTATTTATATGCAGTGTGTGCCTGAAAATGAACAATCACTGATAAAATGATCTTTCTGAAATAAAAATAGTTTCATACCAAATAAAATTATCAGGATTTTACTTTATTCATGATGCAGTTGGGAACATGTAAAGGAAAGAATAAGTTTGAACTATGCAGTGGGTTGCTAAGAATACTAAGTACTCAACCTACAGTAAGCTCTATGACATTTGTTCTGATTTTATTAAAGATAATACTTGCTGGAATCTTTGGATACATTTTTCTCTTTCAAAAAAGTCCAGTGAAATCAATCATTCAAAGAAGCAATCAGTGAGACTACTTGACTGTTTATGGGATTATGGTTTTGGCTAGTAAGTTCTGCCTTACCTATCTATCTTCATGAACCTTTCCCTTGGATCATAGCTAAGCCCAGCTTCCCAGTAAAGATTTTACTCAATTTCCCAGCAAATGAAGTTTTATATTACTATTTGAAGTGAAGAGTTATGTCAGTGACAGAAATGTCTTACCAGCAAATCTGTCACTTAAAAACCTGAGAGGATATTTATGAACAATGAGAAGTTTAGTTCTCAACACTTTTACATAAAGCTCAAGATATCTCAATGAGTTAAAGAGTAGGGATTTTAAAGAATATGAAATTTCCTACCTGTCTACCAAACCAGGGGAAGCTGAGAATTATCTGAGCTATTTGAAAAAGTTGAGTGAGTGCATAAAACTAGAAGCTGGATACAAAGGGACATACACATCAGTAAGTTACAGAGACATGCAGTAACAAGTTGGGATTAACTTTTAAATGCTTTTAAAAATAACCATGTGTGCAGATAATTATTACTACATTTCTGTCAGAATGTGACAAGGTGCAAATCTGGAAACTATTTTTTTGCTATTATACTGCAGAAGATTAAAAAGCTGCAGAAGATTTTCCTGTGCTTTTGTTAAAATTTTAGCACATATACTTTGTCATTATTATTATTATTATTATTATTATTTAAAATTGATACAAAATTAAATAAGTTCCCTTTCTTCCCTACAACCCCTCCCATGCATATACTGCCTTGCTCTCTTGAGTTCGTGGTAGGACTCTGACACTAGATAAAGAACTACAGGAAACTAAGAAATTCTAGAGGTGGGAGAAGCAGCTTTCACCTGGGAAGAGTCTCACAGTTGGCTATCCAAAACCAAGTAATCTGTCCCGAAATAAAATACACAGAAGTAATAATATATGAATCAAGCAGATTGTACTTCTATATTTAAAAAATACATATTTTTAATGTTATATTTTCAAGTGCTCCAGAAGATCTCTATTGTCTGAAGGACAGAGTAGGTAAGGTATGTATAATTTCTCATTCTCGTTCAGGGGCTCTTCCACCCTTCTGAATCCGTCAATGTAGCATTCAACCTCTAAAGAGAAATGTGATTAATATCTCCTTAGTAGTCATTCACCCCTTGGCTCTCTTTATCCTGAGACTTCAGCCAACTTTTGGTTGGGTAAACTATCAAAGAAATGAATTCAAGAACAACAAATATCTCCATGTTTTATAGTTCCAGATTTCTTCATGTTTGCTCCTCATTTTTAGCAAGCAGATAATTCAGCAACATTGTAAAAATTATTAGTGAGAATTTCTCATGCCCCTGCTACTTTGCTTTAAGGAGGTGCTGGTTATTGCCTGGAGCTTCGAACACGCTAGGCAAGCAGTTACCATTGATCTGTATCACCAGCCATGGTGAGTATTTTCACTCTTATTTTTTATCATAAATATTTCTGTGTAAAAGCATTAGTTTTAGGGTAGATTTTATATATTGCAGTTTGTTGATGGAGGAAGGTCATTGGCTAATAAAGAAACTGCCTTGGCCAATTTTATTGGTTAGAACATAGGTGGGTGGAGTAAACAGAACAGAATGCTAGGAGGAAGAGGAAGTGAGCTCAGACTGGATAGCTCTGCTCTCTAGAGCAGATGCAATGAAGCTTCGACCCAGGATGGACATAGGCTAGAATCTTCCCGGTAAGTGCACCTTGGGGTGCTACACACATTATTAGAAATGGGCTAGTCCAGGTACTAGAGTTAGCCGAGAAGAGACTAGATATAATGGGCCAAGCAGTGTTTAAAAGAATACAATTTGTGTGTTGTTATTTTGGAGCATAAACTAGCCAAGCGACCAGGAGCTGGGGCGGCAGAAACACAGCCCGCAGCTCCTACTACAGTTTGTCCTTCTAATTTGGATGCTGTAGTAAAAAATTAGTAAAGCTATTGCTATTGTGTCTAGTATGAATATTGGGGTGTTGGTATTGTCTTTTGGCACACCTAAACCCTGAGGAAATATTCTGTCTGATGAGTGACATTTTCCGAGATTTGAGAAGCTAAATTTCTGAAGAAACTTTATTGATGTGGGAGTGTCATATATCAATCTGTTGATTTTATTGGTTAAGGAATAAAGAAACTGCCTAGGCCCCTTGATAGGCCAACCCTTAGGTGGGTGGAGTAAA